>NC_087209.1:92221717-92231717 GCF_015104395.2 Macrobrachium nipponense | reverse complement strand
ACATTTTTGTTATCTCTCTCTCTCTCTCTCTCTCTCTCTCTCTCTCTCTCTCTCTGATATTAACTTTGTATTTAAATGTAATAATATTTTGAGAAATAAACTAATTAAGAATAGCCCATCAATATTCAAACAATATTGCATACAGTATCCCTGGTAAAGAATGCAATAAAATTTACATAGGACAAACATCGAAAGATCTAAAGGTGAGATGCTCTCTACACAAATATGACACATCAAGAGGCTTAACGAATAATGGCATTGCGGATCACTGCCTTAAGACAGGCCATGCTATTAACTGGGATAATTCCTCGATAATCTGCAGGGTCAAAGATCACTGCAAATGAAATCTGTCGGAATCCATTTTCATTGAGGCCACGTCAACGAGGAATTTAAATCTCCATTTTGGATTGTCCCTTGACCCTCTTTCCTTATCTCTTTTGCTCAAAGAACAGACGCCCAAATTAACAAACTGTAACCCCGCCCCCTCTGTTTTTGTATATAAAGGTGTGTCAACTTGTATTATATTCAGTGTGAACTTGAAAATGTAGGATATACTACCAAAGTACTTGTTCCAAGTCCTTAGTTTTTTATTCAACTTTCTACCGTGGATTTAAGAATGTTCCCAATCACGTGTTCCTTCGTGCTACATTGGGTACACACACACACACACACACACACACACACACACACACACACACATATATAGATATTATATATATAATATAATATATATATATTAATAGTTTCCAACAATGATACTGTTATGCTGCTCTCGTCTCTCAGGCCTCTTAACATAGGGATCAGATTATAACCCGCTTTTGGGGAGTGGTGGTTATGGAAAGCGAAGCGGTAGTTTCATTGCAGTCTTAAAAGAAGGGTCAAGTATATATATATATATATATATATATAACAGAATCACGAAAGTTAGGAACGTGATAAATCCATAAATAAAGATAAATGCCACGAAGGAAAAATAAACGAAGGAGTCTGCGAGATCTTCGCTGAAAAGCCCTTTACTGAAGCAGCTACTGCTTCAGTAAAGGGCTTTTCAGCCGAAAGATCTCGCAGACTCCTTCGTTTATTTTTCCTTCGTGGCATTTATCTTTAGTATATATATAGATATATATATATATATAATATATATATATATATATATATACCTATATAAAACGACCATGCAACAGTACAAATTTAGCAAAGATAGCATTAATTATTTCATTATCAGACAATAACGAAGGCTGGTGTAATTCATAGTTCATGGAAAGTTAATTGTTTCATTGTCCACATCAGTTTTAAAGTTAATTCGAGGAAAAAACATTCCAGTGTTAATCCTATGATAAAAACTACAGGATTGGTGAAAAAAAACATTCAGGAAAATCCCACCTGATTGCATCTGGCTTTTTCTTTTGTTAGGTCACAGGAAAGAAAAAGATAAAACTGAGCACTCAGGCAATCGGCCTCTAATTGCACCTTGCGACATATGACTTAATGAAGACATGACAGTTCCACAATGGGAACGGAGGCAGGATGACGTCGATCGACAGACGGGTATGTGGTGGGAGATGTGGAAGAAGACTGATGTGACTTTCTTGCTTCCGATGGCTATTAAAGGCGAAGGGATCGTGAAATATTAAGTACTTCAAAGATAGAAAGGTTAAGCGAATATATATGACATATGACAGGCATGTAACATGACAAGAGGGAAGGCGATATATAAGAAGAGTCTGGAGCACTTGGTTTAAAGCCGTATATATATATATATATATATATATATATATATATATATATATATATATATATAATACATATATATACATAATATATATATATATATATATATATATACATTTATATATATATATATATATATATATATATATATCTATACTATAATATATATATATATATATATATATATATATATATATATATATATATATAAATCTAACCAAATTTGCTTCGGCGCAATCGAGTTTTCTGTACATCGTATAACCAAGGCCACCGAAAATAGTATAGTGGTGTATGAGAGGAGCCCCATGAAAATTTAACCACGGCCCGGTGGTGGCCTGGCCTATATCGTTGCCAGACGCACAACTATGGATAATTTTAACCTTACATAAAATAAAACCTACTGAGGCTAGAGGGATGCAATTTGGTATGCTTGATGATTGGAGGATGGATGATCAACATAGCCACTTGCAACCTTCTATCTTCATTAGTTTTTAAGATTTGAGGCGGACAGACAAAGCCGGCACAATAGATATTTCTCTAGTCTTTTATCATCTGTTGTTCATTACAACTTTCAGTTCATTCTACCTTCAGGTTGTATGTAAACTGAATATACATTGTACACATACTTTTTCTTGTTCAATTCGTTCGGTACATTTTTCAATTCCGTTTGAAGAAAGATTTAAACAATTTTCAACAATTTGTTTTTGTAATTATTTTCTTCTATAATAATTACTTGTGTATATGATAAAGGTAATCTGGGGGGTTTCATATTACACTAGAAAATATCGTGTGGAAATGATATCTGTGCAAAATTTGTTTGGAAATAAACAAGGACTATTAGGCTTAATAAAGTATGGTGTACATATTCTGTATATTTTTTGGATGTATAAGCTTATTATCCACAACATTTCGTAAATGAAATTCAATTGATTTTTTTTCCCGGCTTATATTTTATATTGTGCAACAAATTTGACATCAAATGCAATTCAACGCTGTTTTTGAACATTTGCTTCCGGTTTTCTGTGATCATTACAGAAATGCGTTGCCAAATACAACTGTACAAACGTAACTTGAAGATATGTTGCGAATATTTCAAGTTTACTTATTAACAAAGTTAATTACTCCTTTGCCCAATACCACTAAAAGTCTTGCTAGTATATATGTAATATATTTATTTATATATATATATATATAATTTATATATTAGTATATATATTATATATGTCATCTGAAGTTATCTAAGATGCGTCCATGTTAAAAGTACACTGCAGTTTGCAGTGATAAAAAATAATTCATGGTCGGTAGTCAAAAGGTTGAACTTGTTAAAAGGGGCTACATGAATGTCGGATTTTGATTTTAACAATTTTTATGCAAGCGTCATTTTCAATTACTTCATTCCAGGTTGATTGCAATGCGTTGCAGTCGCGTAGTAAGAACGCAGGCAATAAACCGAAGTTATATCCGATTTTCATCTACTGTTGGTGGTGGTTGAAAATGTCCATTAAATTCGCAGCAAAATTAGCTATTCTCGATGCATGATTGTATGGTGTTATTACGTTGCATAGAACCAGTGGTTATTCAGCAACGGAACCAACTGCTTAACGTGACTTCCGAACCATGTCGAGAGTGAACGTCTATCACCAGAAATACACATCTCTCACACCACAATGGAATGCCCGAGAATAGAACTCGTGGCCACCGAGGTGGTACGCCAACACCATACCGACCACGCCACTGAGGCGCTCTTTTATTGATGTGCGATGGAAGGAAATGAACAAATGTTCTCCAAGTCTAATCCAAACTTTAATTCAAAACAACCGACTAGGAAACCACTGCTCTGTCGGTAAAATAAATTCTTTGGTGAACAATTGATGCCCCCGTGAATGTTGATAAAATTCCTTCTAGACAAAAATATAACAATACGCCTCAAGATTTATGGCACCACTATTTCGCTTTAATATGAGCCGAGCTTGAGAGTTTTAAGCTTAGTCTTCATTCATTGTCTATATGAATTCTTTGGGTCACGAAGAAGTGGAATTATCCGGCGCTCTTTTTGTGAGTTCTACCTCGAGGAGTCTGAACCGAAATGTGAGTGTTATGGCATACAATTCAATTCACCTGGACGTATCATAATTAATAATTCTTTTGGGTAAAATATGTTCGACGAAAACGATCGTAGCAGTAACATCCAATCACGAATATGTGAAGGCACCATCCTATCCGCTTATCTGTGGATTCATCGCAATGTTCTGAAGCTGGGGAATTTCATATGCGGCTTAGTTGAAACGGATGATTCCCTCCAAAGATCACTCTTCTGTAACAATGAACCTTTATAGGTGGCATCTTTGATTCCTGTATATTGAATCTATCTATTAACACCTATAGTACAATGTTTGTAATTTTTCTCCCCACTGCTGTTCACGCGACTTTTAGCCTTTAATTGTGTTGACAATTGCAGTTTGTCATCGTATGCCGATATAATTTGAAGTGTAAAACTAGTACAAGAACACACACACACATATATAATAATATATATATATCATATATATATTATATAATATATTATATATATATATATATATTATATTATATATATGCATATATCAATAGAAGGATACCGATCAGTAATATTCTTGTTTATCCGGATGAAATACATTTTTGGAAATATTTCCACAAATATATTTCATCTGGATAAACAAGAATATTTCTGCGGATCCTTCTAATGATTTCTTAGAAGCACGATACGGTGTTTTCAATATTTGCATATTATAGTACGTATATATTTTTATGTGTGTGCGTGCGTGTCTATGTGTAATGTTTACATTGTTTACGCACGACAATAAATGAATCAAAGGGCGCACGCAGTAGAAAACCCATTCCATTTCCCGGTGGGCTGCAAAGTCGAAGTCCGGCATTCGTTGGCCCCCAATGAAAGCAAAGGGATGGAGAGTGAGAAATGGATCCCTCTCCCGGCGATAAGCCAAAACAAAAGACGGCCAGCGTGTTCCCTTAAAACCATTCCTGAAACAATAACGGGTTGAGCGACGTCTGAACCGCCTTTTGCTGCTGGCTTTTCAAAGGAGGAGAGTCGCATTTCCATCGCTCCATTCCGCTAACTGGAAGGATCCCTTTCCCGCCCGATTGCAATTTGGGATTCCGAGTGATTGATTTGCATCTAAGTTCAGAATTGCTGTTTCTCAGGTGTGGCGGAAATGTTCTCTCTCTCTCTCTCTCTCTCTCTCTCTCTCTCTCTCTCTCTTTTTGTTGTCTATCGCCTCCGTGGACGCATTCATTCATTTATTCCTCTGAAGATACTGTTATTCATTTGTTCCGTGATCGTTCGTGCGAACCCGTCAGAATGAAAGAAAAAAAAATATCTGATATAAATTTATTAATAACTCCACGTTTCCGCAATACGTAGCGTTTGGAATCTTTCAAACCTATTTTTTTACACGAAATAAGCAGGTTCCATTACAACATATATATCGCTCTGACGCAGTTGGATTCGCAAACGGTTCTAAAAAGCATTTTTTTTTCAAAAAATCTCTCTCTCTCTCTCTCTCTCTCTCTCTCTCTCTCTCTCTCTCGCTCTCTCTCTCTCTAATAAATATAATAATATATATATATTATATAGATAATATATATATTACTATATATATAGATAAAAAACGATGGTTCATTATATCCGTTATTCTAAAAGGTAGGAGGACCAAGAGGCGGCCAAAGGCAATTTGGCAAACACATTCTTTCTCTTCTCTCTCTCTCTCTCTCTCTCTATCTCTCTCTCCTCTCTTCTCTCTTTCTCTCTCTCTCTCTCTATATATATATATATAGATATATATATATATATATATATATATATATAATAACGAGATGGTCATTATCTCGTTATTCTAAGGTAGCGATGGACCAAGAGCGGCCAAAGGCAATTGGCAACACATTCTTTCCTCCTCTCTCTCTCTCTCTCTCTCTCTCCGCTCTCTCTCCATCGTCTCTCTCTCTCTCCCTCCCTTCTTTTCTCTCGCCCTCAGTATACCTCCCCCCTCCATTATCTAAGGTCATCAAATCAGAGTCGTGAATTACAAAAATATGCATTTATTTAAAAGCAAAGTATTAACTGAATAACTCAGATTCTTAACAGAAAGATTAAATGAATGATTGAACTCAGATAGCCCCACTATTATCTTAGTCATAAAACTAGGCACAGTCAACATAGTAATTAAGTTAGTACACCATTCCTCTAGATTAATCCCACTCTTCTCCAGAACCATTCCCCTCTTCCAGAATCTCCTGTTAGAAGACAGAACACCCCAGTAAGCGTAAGAGTATAATCAAAAGATCAAATAAACAGAACATCTCTGAAATAAATATTCAAATACATTCCAGCGACACTTTGGCCAAAATAAAGAAAAAGCTTACCCATTCCAGCACAGTAGCACTATCACTACACAAAAACACATTGTAGAAGCCATCCTGGCTCTGCCTTTTCTCTGTAATAGTCTTCAGCACATGATAAGCCTACATTTCACTATGTATGGGGAAAAGTGCACACATACGTACAAACCCACACTCAATGTTCATGCCCATAAACTACTTAAGTCCAGTTTCAAAGTCACCTCTACATCAAGCTCTCATAGCGACAGGACGAGGCACTGATTTGCTAAGACAGCAGTCTTGATCACACCACTCAAAGAAAGATGCGTCAGCATTCCTAAGCTGTCACTCGAACACTCTGTCTCCAGGGAAGTTAAATTGCTGTTTCTCTACTTTCTAAGAAATGTCATAGCATATCACTATATATTATTTAAAATATATCACAGGAAATCCCCCTTTTTATGTTAAGGATTGCTTGGCCACCTCTATAGCTAGCACCAGCCTAGCCACAGGTCACATAAAACAGCCTATACATATAAAAAAAACATATTGGCCGGCTCATTAAACACTATGATAACTGCACGTCTCTGGCAGCACAACGTCAATCATACACCATTTCGAACAGCTTGCATATGGCCTATAATAACAGTTGGTTGTAGAAAAACGTTTCTTCATCTTGAACTTTCTCACACTCCCATGTATGTGATTGGTCTGCAGCTGTACAGACACGTGAAACACGCTGTAGAAAGGCGAAACGTCTCCCAACTGACAACTCCCGTAGTCCAAAAGCCCTGTAGAACCCCGTAGACTCGTAGAAATTCTCGCATGTGGGCAAACATCAGCAACATCTCTGCAATCGCTGAAGGGCGTCTTGCTAGCATTGGGGAACGATGTTTATGGTGTTTCAGTATGTCAGTCACGTCATCAGTCAATTAAAGAAAAATCAACCTCAGGCATACTTCTGTCAAATAACTGAATGTCTCCCAATTAACCCCATTAATATGACCACTGAACTAATTTCTAACTACAACTCGTGAAGGAACTCCATAGGATCGCTAAATCATAAATCATTATCGTAACCCCGTAAAGAAAATATTAAAGTCTCCAACTCAATTCTCCAAAAAAACAAAAAAAAAAAAAAAAAAAAAACTCGCCAAATTCACACATCAGCACACACACTCCTCAGACTCACAGAAACTCCACGGACTTCTGTCATCACATGTCAAACTCACAAATTCTCACAATTAAAAAAATAAAGCTTAACAAACCCAGACCAAGTTATCACCAAAATTCACCAGAAATGCTATCACCACCCATAAATCATTGTCACATTCCCCAAAAATTATTACCACCATGAACTCTGACAGAATCCCCATAAATATCTCCAGTAATGATAATAATTCTCCATAACAATTCCACTTAAATATCCCCCCGTAATAATAATTCTCCATGAGTTAATTTATATATAGAAATTTATAATATATATATATATATATATATATATATATATATATTATATATATATATATATAGATATATATTTATATAATATATATATATATAATATATCTATATATATATGTGTGTGTGTGTGTGTGTGTGTCTGTGTCTGTGTGTCTGTGACTTGAAACTTTTGTTTCCTCAAATTTCAGTTTTGTTTAAGAAGTCCACTTTTTAATATTTTGATGGGATTATGTAATTAGGAAACCTCTGATTACGTAATATAACTTTGTCTGTCTGTCTGTCTGTCCATATAGTTGTCCGGAGGTTTTAATATTCCATAAGTGATTATTGTTGTTTTATCTATTCATGTGTACAGAAAAGTATGACGATTCGATATCGTGCTATTCAGATCACTTTCTTCGTACAAATATATATCACTTGTATATTCAGATATATATTTTTCGTAACACTGTCATCTACATTCCACTCCAAATATGTAATGTACATCCTAAAAACAATCACTCTCCTGGGGATAAAATTTCGAGTTGTAAGGAAATTTTTTACAATGACAAGAGGTATTAAAGCTTATATATTTAGGATAATGGTGATTGTTGTTAAGGGACGACCTTCGGTCCATGATATTTTTTACTTAATGGTTAGAATTTATGTTGATACTACGTCATTTGTAACTGATATAACAGATATGTTGAGGTGAGTATCTGCAAATTCTAATTTAACTTTACTAATAGTTTATCTGCAAATTTTAAATGAACTTTACTAAGAGTTAATCGGCAAATTTTAATCTAACTTTGCTAAAAGTTTATCTGCACATTTTAATTTAACTTTACTAAGAGTTTTATTCTGATCATGCGATCAGAATAAAACGGAAGAGAGGTCTTTTGTGGGAGATTACAGACATATTTCAATAGATGACTTTTAGCCTTTCATTTCCTTTTGAACTGACCTACTGAAGGGATTCCATTGCAATTGGTGCAACTGGTTATTTTTCCCCTTTCCATACGCAAATGTGCAAAAATAAAGTAATAAAAAAGAGAGAGAAAAACCCATTGCAACGAAATCGGTACCTTATATTTTCTTCATCCTCCTTAATACTTTTTGCAGGAAGTTTGTATATATGTACATATCTGTAGGGATACAAGTATAATACGATACGCCTGGGTATTCGAGAGAATGACTTTAAATCCTTTGGAAAGCGGGAAGAAAGACCGGCGCCTGGAAGGTTCACTGGGATAAGTCGAAGGATCAGCGGGTTTGAAATCCCCGGCGCCACACGTCTCGAGATGTGATGCTATCCTCCTCCTCCTCCTCCTCCCTCCTCCTCCTCACCTTCAAACAACCACACAACCATCACCCCCCCCCCTCCCTTCTCGTATCAGTTGGGATGTCTGCGTGTCTGGGATTTTTCGCATTTTATCTCTCCGCTCGGACGTCCGTGAACTTAGAGATATGTCCTTTGTTTGTGAGACTATTGTCTAAACACTTTATATATCTCTTCTAGCCCTTTTATGATGCTTTCCCTTTATTAGTAAACCTGTTAACTGTGTACCAAAATACATCATTACGTACATGACTTCCAGCTATAAGAGTAGTATTTAGGAAAATGCTGAACGTCAGTTGCGAAGAGAGATGTGATTAGCGCAAAGTCTGTCGACGCACTTTGTGATGAGTCGTCTGAGATTACGTAAAGTAGCTTATGCGGGGGGAGTGGGGGGGGATCACCTCCTATAACAGGTTCTCTGTTTATAAGTTTTAATTGCACTAAGGATAAAAAAAAACAGCAATTCTAATGTAAGAAGAAGTAAAAATAATTGAAACCGAAATTTCTTCGGCGCAATCGACTTTTCTGTACAGCATATAAAACTCTCAGCCACGGTCTGTGTTATTGGCTCCTATAGCGGTGCCAGCCGCAAGATCATGGTTAACTTTAGATAAGATAAAAACTACTAAGGCTAGGGGGCTGCATTTTGGTATGTGTGATGATTGGAGGGTGGATCATCAACATACCAATTTGCAGCCCTCTAGCCTCGGTAATTTTTAAGATCTGAGAGCGGACAGAAAAATGGTGACTTCAGACAAACCGCCACCTCAATAGTTTCTTGTACAGAAAACGAAAAAGGGTTAATTCCTACGTGATCATGAACTTCTCGCATTATGAGCCTTTAACAGCTATTCTTTTCCTTACTAAATTTAATTGAAAACCATGTATTTCACGAAGAATGTCTATCAAAATATATATTTCCCTCTAGATGTAAATTGTTGCTCTCCACGATCTGTGTCAGATGAATGAGGAGCCTTTATAATTCCATCCTATAATTCCCATAGGGTTTTTGCTCATCGGAATCGGGGGTCTTTACGGGCTGCTTTAGGAGCAAGCGCCCGTGCTGGCATAAGACCAGCTACATCTAAAACAACGGAATCGGGACTACGGAGA
>NC_087209.1:92156717-92214217 GCF_015104395.2 Macrobrachium nipponense | reverse complement strand
AAGGTCATGAAAAGGTGCTTCACGTTGAGTTAAAGATATTGGAATTTTAGGATAGGATATTGATGATTTATTTAATAGAATGAAAATGTAAAAAATAAACAATGTGCATGTTAAATGTAGAAAAATTACTGCTAATAAAATATAGCGTATTTATTTTAATTTTTTGTTGGTGAAACAAGGCTCTATTTGACCGTAGCTTTTAGCACATTTTAATTTATGTTAAAAGTTAGGAATATAATGTTTAATTCAACGCGAAACACCTTTTTCAGACCTTTTTAGGCTCTTCCATAGACCTTTCATACACACCCTCCCAACAAGAACAAAACAAGAAAAAGAAGAAGAACAACAACAAAGTAATTTGTAGGCTTACTCATAGGGTAAACGATAACCAATAAATCCAATTCTAACTCATCGGGTAAGATGGTTAATCAAGTGATAGGAGTGCCAACATGTAACAAACTTCAAATGCAACCATTGCTACATTCACTGTTCATAACTACATGGTAACACTGCGTCCCGGGCTTTAGATAGTTACATTCAGCTTACATTCAACAATAATAACTATCCTATTTCGAATATTAACGGTGTAATTCGCATGCAGTAAATTATTAAAACACTTTTCAGTTGCAATTGTACACCCAGATATCCTTTTATTTACCTAAAACTTACACATAGCGTAACTATTTAAAGCCCGGGACGCAGTGTTACCATACGCAAACACCACAGGCGGATGGACAGATGGAAAAAATAAGAGTATAGACTCCTTAATTTCATCAAAGATAAACGTATTGTATGGTAATAATATTAGTTATCATAACTAACCTCTCATGGTTATAGTGAAACAACGAAATCCTACCATGGGATTTTTCCATTACCAATCAATTCACAATGGAGTAAATTTGAGAGAGAGAGAGAGAGAAGAGAGAGAGACAGAGAGTAGAGAGAGAGAGACGAGAGAGAGAGAGGAGAATTAAAGGAGAGAGGGAGGAGATGGGAAGAAGATGATGAGAGGAGAGAGCTAATGCTACGATCTTGTGGAATCCTCATTGCTTCACCGATCCCCACGTAGGTGGAAAAGAGAACATCAGTAATATTTCTTCATGATTCAGTCATAGAAATGACCTCGAACCTTTCAAAAGCAGGTTGTTGTAGATAACCTCATTCGAAAAGAACCTCCTACTGAGTCTATTTTGTAAGAGATGAAAGTAATCTTGAAAACCACCCACCAGTGAGCTATAAAAATGCGCTTTGCAATGTTAAAATGCTTTAGGAATTACCTTCTCTCTCGCGAGGGAGATTCTGATTCCATTTCTCCTGCCCTTCATTTGCCGACGCGAGCCGAGTATTGTGCAAGAAGAACCGAGCGAGTTCATAATTGTTTGCAATGATTGCTCGAGCGCTTTTAGTATATAATCTCAGAAAGGTCGTCACGGACAAGAAGGTCTCTCTCCTCGTCTCACATCTGAGTTCTTCGCAACTATGGCGGCCTGCGAGACCTCGTCGACCAATAGTGGAATTTAGGCAGCCTTTTTCCTTTCATAATGGAATGGCAAACTTTGTTCTCGTATTCGATAACAGTGAGCGCTTCGCCTGTCACTCAGTATTCCAATATGAAGCAATTTCTGTTGCGCGTAAACCAACACCTCACACGGAAATGAATGTAATCCGATCTTGTTATTTAGGTCAAATCTAGGTCGCAAAAAGGCACAAAGGGGTATATTCATAAAAAAAAAAAAGCAGCCGAAAAAGACACAAGGGGATAGAAGCACAGTTCGTCGACTTCCTCTTCTCCTCTAAAAAATTATTATAGACTTTATATGCTTCGTTTATTGCAGCTTATTCAATTAAACAAAACTGTCTACACAAAAAACTAATAAGACGTTCGTCATCTTAAAAAAATAGAAAAAAAACAAAAAACAGAAAAAAAAAAAAAAAAAAAATATAATCAAAAGTAATTAAAGTATAATCAAATGCAGAGAACGATCTACGCTAAGGAAACAGATATCAAAAGTTAAAAGAAACGTACGTTGGTTTGCACGAAATTGCAGAAAGACATCCAGGAAGTCAGCAAGACCTTAAAATATCTTTGAAAAGACGGATGGACAAAAGGTTTCAAATACACATAATAGAGACCACATGTTACTGCCATGAGAAGTATAATTCCAAGTCCAACTCTAAAAGCTATTATGCAGACTTTCAAGATTATCTGCCACGGTGCAGACTGCAAAGTATATAGTATATGTTCCTCTCGACCCAAATGACAAATGAGTTTCGGAGGAGAAACAGGGAATTATCAGTACTGTAGATGCCGAGACTTTCCCTAATGGAGCATATGAATATACGGTGGTCAGTAGTTAATTACTAAGGCAACAGAACTGCAAAGCTCTTATGAGAACTAATCCATGGCTCGGTGGTGAGCAGAATTGCAGAATTACATTTATACATCTCATAAGAAAATAGTTTTGTTTGTAAGGTGTTTTTACGTTGCATGGAACCAGTGGTTATTCGGCAACGAGAAACCAACGGCTTTACATAACTTGCGAACCACGTCGTGAGTGAACTTCAATTACCAGACATACACATCTCTCACACCTCAATGAAATGCCCGAGAATCGAACTCGCGGCCACCGAGGTGGCAGGTCAAGACCATACCGATCACGCCACTGAGGCGCTTCAAAAAGAAAAAAAGGGCGGGGGGTCAGTAAGAAGTGCTTTTCGAAAGGGGTCACCCACAACGATCTACTGGCAACAAGAAACTGGGAAAGAGATTTTAATTAAACTGTGCAGTCTTCATTACAAAAAATGAATAAATGAATAAATCGGCAGTCTTTCAGGACGGAGGAAAACTCGTAGGAGACTCTGCGAGGAAAAGCCCCTCAGACGTGGATATATGAGAAGAATTACCCGGAATAATATGATAAATGACCCGGCGAAATATGGCCTTGCCTCTCCTCCTCTCTCTTCCTCCTCCTCTCTCCTTCTCCTCTCCTCTTCCTCCCTTATGCTTAGCTGCTTCTTCTCTCTCTCTCTCTCTCTCTCTCTCTCTCTCTCTCTCTCTCTCTCTCTCTCATCCCGACCCCTCTTAAATGTGTTTAATAAAACAGAAAATGGAATTTTTCTATGAAAGTTCGGCAATACATCAGAAGTTGTAGTTCAGAGAGCAATCTTTTGGTTTGGTTGGCCTGTCATCTCTTACGCGATGGAATGAGTAGGAGGCTGTGGTGGCTTAAAACGTAAAAGTGTAGCAAAAATGTAAGGAATTACAACTACATATAAAAATTAGGTAATGAATGTTGGAAAAAAAAAATATAGATATATATATAATCATATATATATATATATATATATATATATATATATATATATATATGTATATATATATATATATATATAATATATATATATATATATAATATATAATGTGTGTATGTGTGTATTGGAAGTAATACACCATTTTTGAGGATTTTTTTAACAATTTTCGATCTTCATTTCCCTTATGTTGGATTACACCTGAGTTATATATCCCCGTATAAGAAGAAGTGCCTGTATCATGAAAATTATTTATTATAAATATAATATAAATATATAAATATTAATAATATAATATTATATATATAATAATTATATACAATAAAAAAATATATATGTATTTACATTTTAATAACCTGCAAAAAAATCGGTTATAAGAAAAATCAATGAACCATCTATATCTTTTATCTATCTATTCTACTTTCCACTGAGCTGGAACTCTTTGATGACCTTAAGCTGAAAAAAAGTAGGCTGTCGAAGTTTCGTGGCAGGATTTGATCTACTTTGGAAATTCATTACAGAAAAGAAAAGGGTCGGAAAGTACGGCTAAAAAGGAGATTGGAGACCGTAACGTAGTTACAGCATCTAACGATTAAACTTACATTTAATATTTGGAATTATCCCTGCGCTTCATGATAAATTTTTCACTATAGCAACGGGAGACACTGCACGCACATCTAGAAAACTTTAATGTTTTCAAGTTAATTATGGCAAATGACGTGAACTACGTATACATTGCCTGATTTTTGTTAGGTCTATATGACAGTGTATTAATTGCATAAAATGCTCCTGTCGTGAATATATAGTTATGGAATGGCCATGGTTACTATTTTACAGGTTACAAGTATTATATGAACAAGACAATACATTTCGCTTTTTTTATTATTTATTTTAATAAGAAAAAGTACGAGGTTATTTAAACAAGAGTCCAACTCACCCAGACGGATTGATTCCTTGGCAAACACCATCACAAGGTTGCTTACGGGAAATATCTGAAAACTCCTGTGCAATATTACTTTCGATTAAGTTTAACATGAAATACTTTCACCGAGTTATTGGCAGATGAAACAGAATAACACAGAAATGGTGTTTGGTTACTTGTTTGATATTTAAGATGAAAATTGCAGATGTCCAATGGTTACTTTTATTCAGTGGAGTTCTGTGTCATACATATCAAAACTGTAGTTTGATACTGGGGGGCCTAATCACACATATTGCTCAAAAGGACTTCATAGACTGGTGGGAGCCTCTATCTGTCTGTATGCAATCTCACTCATGCGCAAACCGCTGACTTATACAAGGACCGAGCTGTAAGGAAATACGTGGTCTTCAGCAAGTCGAAAAGCAATAATGAAGAGTTGTCCTAAAGCCAGGCGGCTCAGGACGGATAAACGGAACGCGGGAAGAAGGAGCGATATACAAAGAGCTCGCCTCAGTGAGGAACATCATATCCTCCCTGTTCAAGTGTTACCTTTTCATAATGCATGAGAGCCTCCTCCTCTCGCCTGGATTCCTCTCGAGAACCAAAGCCAACAACAGTCGGGGGAGATGGAGGAAAGGAGCCTCCTTCAGACAGCCCGTTTCCGGAGAAGAGTTAGGTCATCTTCTCGAAGAAGAGACCAGGCTTAATAATATAACATTTCATAATGCTGGAATTGGAAGCTACTTCGACGCTCATTCTTTCCTGGTCGGTGGTTTCCAATTCCACAACACTTTGTTCGCTGCACTTTTACTATACCGAAAAAAAGAAGACAAACAAATTTTAAGCATTATTATTCTACATAATTTTTGATTGGTTTGTTTTTGTTTGTATGGTGTTTTTACGTTGCATGGAACCAGTGGTTATTCAATAACGAGACCAACGGCTTTACGTGACTTCCGAACCACGTCGAGAGTGAACTTCTATCACCAGAAATACACATATCTCACACCTCAATGGAATGCCCGAGAATCGAACTCGCGGCCACCGAGGTGGTACACCAACACCATACCGACCACGCCACTGAGGCGATTAATTTTTGATTGGATATAAAACTAGTTCAATGCACTGCGGGAATAAATTTCTCCCCCTCTCTCTTTCTCTCGTCGTAGTTTGAGTGAGAAAATAAATGTCCTACCAATATTTCCTTTGCATAATCCGTCCATTTGTTCCGTTGTTTTTAATCATTTCCACTTGTTCTCGTTACTCTTCGGTCTCACGTCGAGGGTAATACAGTTTCCCGGGTCGGTTGTATCTTGTATTTTTAGATGTGTAACCTATTGCAGTTTTCATTCACATGAACGGCCAAGGTGTAAATGAATAATGCTGCTATGTATCCACACGAGCAGACAGCGCGTAAATGGAAGATGTTGTTATGCTTAAACACCAAAAGGCTCTGGAGAGACGAAGCAGAAAAAATCAAATAACCCAGAAGATGTGATGTTTGGGGTGCGTTTAGTTTAACACTGAATAATGATAGCAGTTGGAAAACTGGAAAAGCGTCTATCAAGGTTTCTATATTACATTTTTATATATAAATATAATACTTACTTTCTATATTTTGGTGATTTCATGGGCTCCTTTCATTAGACGGAATTCTGTTGTAACAGAACATATTTTACCAGTCTCATACACACACACAGATATATATATATATATATATATATATATATATATATTATATATATAATATATATATATATATATATATATATATATATATATATACACACATAAGGGCCGGAGCTGGAGCTCAAAGAAGATATATCACGAAGGAAGTAGTAGAGAAAGGCATCCTCATCATTTTACAGTTTATTTCAATGCCGACGTTTCGCGACGAATTCCAGGTCGCATTTCCAAGGCTAAAAATATATAAAAAATTTGCGAACATTAATACTCAATTTGGTTTAATATATATATTAAAAAAAAAAAAAAAATGTAATGTAACGTCCTCTGGTAAAACTGTTCATAGCGTAGTTTGGGCAGCTGGTTTTCCTCACTGTTTTTATTTATTTTTGTCAGTCTTACTCTTTCTTTTGTATAGGTAGGTGTTTCTAAGATTTTAGTGAAGTTTAGCTTTTAAAGGTACTGTTGAATTTCAAACTTTTAACTTTTTACTTACTAAGAGCTGTTGCCATTATATTTTAATATAAATTAAACCAAATTGAGTATTAATGTTCGCAAATTTTATATATTTTTAGCCTTGAAAATGAGACTTGGAATTCGTGGCGAAACGTCGCATTGAAATAAACTGTAAAAAGATGAGGATGCCTTTCCCTACTACTTCCTTCGTGATATATATATATATATATATATATATATATATATATATATATATATATATATATATATATATATATATATATATTGAAATTGTAATAGCCACAATGCCCTCTTAACTTTTTGAATTTTTTTGCTCTTTTTGGATACGTTTGTCACCCTCAAAGCCTGAAGATCCAAGTTCAAAGAAATTTGAAGAAGAAATTGTGATGTCCTGACCACGAAAAGGATTAAAAGTCTACCCCTTCTCATACATACATATACCTGTCGTTTTCAGATATACTTATAGTTTGAGTTGGGAAATAGACCCATCCTCACCATCGTAGCCAATGTTTGACAAAGCGGTATCTAAAAAAAAGAGCAAAGAATTCAAGAAGTTAAGAGGGCATTGTGGCTATTACAACTTCATATGTATCTGGTGAAAAAGTGACCAGTAGATTCTACAGACACACACACACACACACACACACATATATATGATATAATATATAATATATATATATAATATATATATATTATAAACATACAATATACATACATACTATCATACATATACTATATATATATCTATGTATATAGCTATAATTATAATATATATATATATATATATACTTATTCTTATACATATATGCATACATATTATATAATATATTATAATATATATATCTATATTATATATATTTATATATATAATTAAGATAGCATAATAAATGTGGGTCTAAGCACGTTTGTGAGTAGTTGCGTACGCGATTACGTGCGTATGTACGGTCTATTCACTCTTTGTCATCATATGCTCAAGTTTCTGGCTTACGTTCTACATGAAACCCATTTATGAATTACCTGCTCACTGGATCCAATTTCTTTTCAATGTTCATAACGCTCAATTTGCCTACCTTGAAGTCGTTTTTGGATTCTGTAAGACAATATGACTCTGGGATAATGAAATCTTGTTGAAGTGAAGCCAGACAAGTTTTTTATTGCTCGGCCTATATTAGAACAATTTTCCCTTTCTTATAATTTTTTGTATATTAATGTTATAGACGGGGCATTTCCGTCATTTCTTCTTGTAAACATATATTGGTATAGCGAGTGTAGTCCAAAGACCGAGCACTGGGACCTACGGGGTCATTCAGCGCTGGAGAGGTAATTGAGAGTAGGTTAGGTAGGTTTGAAAGACGTAAAAGGAGGAAAACCTCGCTGTTGAATAAGAATATGAACGGAGGTACAGTAGAAGGAATGAAAGGAGATTGCAGCTTGGGGCCGAAGGGACGCTTCAAAGAGCTTTTAATAATGCCTACTGTGCACTCGGGAGATGGACTGACGGCATTATCCTGTACTGGGTGTAGAGTGATGTTTACAGTTTGTTCAGCTTTTACAGTTTAGATGTGTAACACTGAATGATTTACTTAATAAAGTTGTACGAATGACGTTCTTGGAAAAAAGAAATAGGTTGTAGACCTTTCCCTTTTTAGTTCTCTGTGAAAGAACACTATTGTGCCTGTTTTGTCTGTCGTCCGTCCGTCCGCGTTTTATTCTGTCCGCCCTCAAACCTAAAAAAACTACAGAGCCTAGAGGGCTGCAAATTGGTATTTTGATCATCCACCCTCCAATCATCAAACATACCAAATTGCAACTCTCTACCTTCAAGTTTTTATTTTTATTCAGGTTAAAATTAGGCATGGAGCGCACCGTACATCTGGCAGCAGTCTCCGGAGGCATGGGACCCAACCTCACTCTACCGTATCTGGTGAACAACTGAAGAGCTGCCGGTCATAGGCTCATAGCTGATGATCTTACTTGTTTGTTGTGATGTACAAATATTGCTATCTCTCTCTCTCTCTCTCTCTCTCTCTCTTCGCTCTCTCTTCACTCTCTCTCTCTCTCTCTCTCTCTCGGTATTTTCTGCGGACGTTATTACCGTCTGGCCATATATTAAATTGTCTTCAATTCCAAAAATCTGCTTCATCATGCAGAGTTAATCTACTTGAATAAACATTTTTAAAAAATCGTGCTACCATTCTCCTTTTCAGAATCTTACGTGTCCTAATATTTGCTACTGTTGTTACAACTTGCATTATTCATTTCAGTCTTGAATTCACATTCTGAATTCTCATCTCACGAGATAGCTCCCAGCTCCGAGTAATCACTGCAATTTTTATTTTAAGCAAGCTGACTTACTCTCCACTTTAAAAGAGGTTTCTCGAAACTTCTGGCGTACCGACCCCCAATTCAATTTACAGCAGCCTAAATATAATTAATTTTCCCGTTTTTTTTTTTTTTTTTTTTTTTTTTTTTGTTTTTTTTTTTTTTTTTTTTTTTTTTTTTTTTACTTCCCAGAAGGCTCATTCTATTGTAACGCCAACCACGTCATATCATAACCCAGTCTTTATTCCCAATCTCACTTGTTGACTGGGTTGCTCCGAGATTGCTTCGTAAATTATTCTCTCTGATTTATTACCCAACTTTTACGGTAGAACACGGATTTTTTCCCCTTCTTAAATAATCCAGCAGAGAGAGAGAGAGAGAGAGAGAGAGAGAGAGAGAGAGAGGGGTTTGGGGAGGAAAGGAAGGGAAACTTTCGAACTAAGCATATTACATAACTCGCAATTCTAACGTACTCTGTTCAGGATTTCCCCCACTGTCATCATCTCTGGATGGCGGCTATTGAATTATTCTTTCAGATATTTTTAATTTTCTGTAAAATTGAATTATTGTGCCAGCTTTGTCCGTCCGTCTGCCCTTCTGTCAGCACTCACATCTAAAAAAAAAAAAAAAAAAAAAAAAAAAAAAAAAAAAACTACAGAGGCTAGAGGGCTCAAGATTGGTATGTTGATCATCCACAATTCAATTATCAAACATACCTACTTGCAACCCTCTAGCTTCAGTAGTCTTTATCTTATTTAAGGTTAAAGTTAGCCATGGATCGTGCATCTGGCAGCTCTTTCCGGATGCGTTCTCATTCTACCGCATCTGGGAAGCAACTGAAGCGCTGCCGGCCATAGCTGATGGTTTTATACAGCATTATATGCTGCGCAAAAGAAACTTCGACGCATGTTTTAATTGGTTTTCAAGGCAGAGGCTTGAAAGGGAAGGGAATGCTGAATGACAGCTGATTTTAAAATGGTCCCTTACTCAGACAAAGCAGCAGAATAAGGATCATCAGGAACGTAATGAGGCAAGGCGAATGTTACAGTGTTTCGAAGCTCATGATTTTTTCGACAAAATTCGCAGCCTGGATTAATGGCAGTTACAGAGATAGGTCTCCCTTACTGTTTGTAGACCCAGTTTTTATTTTACTATTTTCATTATTCCCTTTCATTGACTATGATTGTTAAGTATCAATACATACCCTACAAATTTACAGTTCATTATGTGTTCTCCCCTTCCTTTTTTTGGCAATTGTTAACATTTTCATAACTTAACATTCTCTGACTTCTAAGGCTGTTCACCTTTTCAAATCCAGAAATTGGACTCAGCAGTCTCGCTGACCTAATAACAATAATAACAAATTATACCCATAACTATAAGAACACTAGGCACAATCACAAGATCCCTGAATAGGAACCTAGAAAAACTTGATGCCGAAGTAGCTCCAGGACTCATGCAGAAGAGTGTGTGCTACTAGAAACAGTGCACATAGTGAGAAAAGTGATGGACTCCTAAGGAGGCAGGATGCAACCGGGAACCCCACACTATAAAAACCACCCAGTCGAATAAGATGG
Organism: Macrobrachium nipponense; assembly: GCF_015104395.2. Taxonomy (NCBI): domain Eukaryota; kingdom Metazoa; phylum Arthropoda; class Malacostraca; order Decapoda; family Palaemonidae; genus Macrobrachium; species Macrobrachium nipponense. Next base: position 92,203,927 of record NC_087209.1, on the reverse strand, counting down.
CTGTGATAGAAAAAGGAAAAAAAAAAAAAGGTTGGGAAGGCGACTTTCCTTTAAGCAATATGATTTAAGTAAACGGCTCCATCAGCCCCACTCATTTGATATATAACCTTTTCTGTACAATAAGTAAATTTACCTTTAGAAGGATCATGGTTAAGTAAATCTCAGGATGACATTACAGCCATACATTAATTAATCAAGAAGTGTTACGCATTCACCTATGAATCCCATCGAAGAGAAGATTATAGTGAATGAAATATCTGAAGAGTACCTTGCCCATTCATTTTATTAGTTGCTTCTTTCACTGCCCCATTCATTTTACTATGTTGGTGAATGATTTTTACCTTGCAATTATGAATTGCGCAGGTTGAATTTTAAAAAAACATTATAATTTCAATCCATTCGTCAAAAGAAAGTCTTTTCACGTTAAGAAAAAGCTTCATTTAATTGATTGGATTAAGACTACTTCCTGTTCGGTTTTATCTGACTTATAACTAATAATTATCTGAGATTGCATCATCTGACATTATTAGAGGTTGCTGGAACATTGGGTCTTCCTCAATATTCAATTGTAAATACTGCATATCATTATGAATGCGTTTTTTTATTATAACTTTTTAATGGATGGTAAATTAACACAATAAATCTCTAAAAGGGTTAGTTATTAAAATTGATTTTATCCTAGTTGAAAAGCCAATCCAAAGTAATTAATACTCATTGAAGTTTGATTTACAGAAATGAAAAAGACAATGCTCTTTCACATCTTCGAAATGTTTCTGTAACAAATAAATGTTTCTGTAACAAATAATATTTTTAGGGACTTGGTCATATACGATCTCTCTTGAATTTGATTTGGCATTTGCAGTAACATTTATGTTATTCGGCCATGTCAGGTCTTCATAAAACCGTGCTTTTTAATGTATAGGTTATATCCATGATAAATAAAAACAGAGCGACAAGAGATCTCCGTTCATCAAATGACATACACTGGACGGGGTTAAAATGTAAAATAATTTGTATTCATTAAGCTGTCTCTCTCTCTCTCTCTCTCTCTCTCTCTCTCTCTCTCTCTCTCTCTCTCTCTCTCTATATATATATATATATATATATATATATATATATATATATATATATATATATATATATATATATATAAATATATACTATGTGCAGTATGATCCTCAAACATCAATTCAGGAATACCGAAGACACATGGATGTTTTAAAAGATTTATCATTAAGAAACGTTTCGCACATGACTATGTGCATCATCAGTCTGAAAAATTACAAATAATAACATTAAAAATACTAAACATACACGATTTGGGAAAATTCCTTAAAATGACAATTAAAAAACATAAAAAGACTAAAAATAAGAAGCAAAGTAAAAGTCGTCTTTGGAGGTTGGTGTTCCTACTTTTGTCATTCTATCTTCTTCCTTTGTACCTGAAGGTTGGTGTAAACAGCAGTTGCTTTTACTTTGCTTCTTATTTTTAGTCTTTTATGTTTTTAATTGTCATTTTAAGAATCCTGTGTATTTTTAGTATTTCTAATGTTATTATTCTGTCATTTTTCAGACTGATGATGCACATAAGTCTGTGCGAAACGTTTCGTAATGAATGAATCTTTTAAAAGATCCATGTGTCTTCGGCATTCCTGAATTGATATATATATATATATATATATATATATATATATATATATATATATATATATATATATATATATATGCAAGGGTTACATTCAAAGGGACTTATATTCCATATATAAATAATCTAATGACCTAAGGGGGTCACTGTTGAAATAGCAATTGGTGTGATAAAGGTTGATAAACAGGATGCAAGCTAGGTTTTGGCTATTGAATCAGCGACGCCCTGGTTTGCATTTGCCTGTGATAACCAAATCTATTGTTGTATCAGACAGGTCACAGTGCTTTCGCCTGAGAACCTATTGACCTATAACCCACAGACGTCTACGTGACTTCCTCTCACATGTTCGTCTGTCTGTATGTTATTGTTGCTGAGCTAATCTGTGCTCTCCTATGATTTGTAAATGCATTTGTATCTCAGAACTCTACTTCCCCTCCTAGAATCAGGCTCTCCTAACCACCTTCTGGTTTCTTACTCAAGAGATGTAGTTTTTGCAAATATATTGTTTCCTGTTGTCATCATGAGTTTGAAACATCTCCGCCTTCATACCCAAAGAAGATATTGACTTAGAAATTATCGTCGCAATCTCAGACGAGGATGGGAAGTATACCACACGATACTTGCGTATAATATCGCAGGTCTAAGCAACCTCATAGTGCGCCTCGTTATACAAGGCATAGCACAACATATATATATATATATATATATATATATATATATATATATATATATATGTTGTAATACACATATATATATCTACATATGACTGGTGAAAATGCTGTTACAACAGAATTCCATCTAATAAAAGGAGCCCCCCCCAAAAACGTCAAAATATTGAGAGAAAATACTATATTTCAGAGACTGCTGCTTCTCTCTTCAGATACCTGGAGAAAGAGACAGCAGTCAGTAGTCTCTGAAATATATAATTTTTCTCTCTTTTATTTTGGCGTTTTCATGGGCTCCTTTTATTAGATACATATACATGATATATACATTATAGTATATATAATATATATATATATATATATATATATAGTATATAGTGTATATATATATATACACACATATATATATATATATATCTATCTATCTAATATATATATATATATATTTATATATATAGATAGATAGATAGATATAGATATATATATATATATATATATATATATATATATATATATATATCTATCTATATATATATATATATATATATATATATATATATATATATATATATATATATATATATATAGATAGATATATAGACTATTTTCTGTGAACATGTCCTCAAGTCTGTACATACACGTGAGCTGTGTGAAGCAGTGAAAATGGTTTGACGATTTTGTAACATCTCTTCTGAAAAATATTTGAATCACATGACACCCAGTGGTTGATGCAAGAGTCTCTCACTGATTTCTCTTCCACTTCAGATTGCATATTTTCTTTTCCAGCCTTTTACAGGATCTAGAAGCAACACTGCAAAAGCGCGAGTGTAAAACGAATCAACAAGATGACGTCGTCGGGGGTCGCTTGCTCGCTTGCTTTCTATTCTCTCATGGTAATTCCTCTTCAGTTGATACCTTTTCGTAACTTTCATTTAGAAAACTGTAATTGAGAGATTTATGTGTCCTTAAAAGGTATTGAAAATCACGTACCCTAGAATCTGTTTCTTTATTGATATGCTCTAGAGATTTGTTGTTGGAAGAAGTCTCCTATGACAGCCTGCATTTAAATGCAATGTAGTAATATACCGAAAAACTATTTAGGACTAATCGTAACATTACATAAATCCTAACTCTTTGCTACTTACTTTTTTAAGGTATCGATATACAGGCACAGTGAAAGTTACCTTATTTTACAATTGCTTTATGATGCATCACAGTTAATCAGAGAACGTTAAACCTTGAACATCATAAAGACAAAGGAAATGTATCTATCTTCTATCATAACAATAAAATCCGAGTTGATCTTTCTTGTTTCTCTGTACTGAGTGGGGGCTGGGTAGATAAGGGGAGACATGACACATCCACCTTCCTACAAACCTGTTTGTCCGTATCGGGTGGGAAATGGATATGTAGGGGATCAGGAGATAGGGGAGCCATAACACATCCACCCTCCTGCAAACATGTTTGTCCAACCCAGGTAGGGGGTTGGGTAGGTAGGGGATCAGGGGATGAGGGAGACATGATACATCCACCCTCCTCCTGCAAACCTGTTTGTCCGCCTGGGGAGGGGTAAGTAGGGGGTTGGGAGGGTAGGAAAGATATGACGGGGAGTGCCTGGTTCCAGCGTAGCGTAGCGTGCGCCATCAGACTCGTTATCAAATATTCTACTCTGTTTTATGCTTCAATACTGTGAACCTCCTTGGAATTATATGTTCTTAACATATTCTTCAATACTCAAGTTAACAAGCAACAGGCGAACACGCTTTATTGAGTTCTTCAATATCATGTCGTCAAATATTTCATTGTGTAAATTATATATGTAATTATATATATATATATATTTTTTTTAGAACATTTCGGAAAATTGAAGTCTTGCATGTTTGTTATTGCGATAGTGTACAGCAGGATCAAATACAGTTTTGATGTTATCATTAACAGAAACACGGTGCGATGTTTGTTGACATGAGACGTAAAACGATTTAGCACCCCCCAACCCTTGGCTCTCACGTCACCCTCCAACGGGCCCCCCCCCCCCCACACCCGACCACCTCAAACAAAAAAAATATCAGCGTTCTTTTAGTGCTCCTTTTAATGTTTAAGTTTTAATACAATTATGAGGCCTGTTAAATAAAAAGAGCTTCTTTTGACTTTGAACATCATATCATGGACATGAAGATATATCAGTAATGTTACAGAAATCACTAGATACCTAGAGACACGTAGTTCAAGAGTCATGGTAAAAAAAAAATACGAAATTGCAGGAATCACATTTTGCTTTCTCTTCGAATTCATGAATATGAATGTGAGCTTTAAGTTTGAAGGACCAATAACAGAATCAATGGCCAACTACCAATTTTGACTGACGTGATTGACAAGACTATCGCACCCGCTACCGATGGATGGACGCAGCTTTGCGTTTAATAAATATGCTTAATGTCAATAGATATTCTCAAGCCAAAAATAAACACCGACAAACAAGGAAATGGCATTTTAGTCATCTAATGATTATGGGCTGTCCTGTTCATATGCTTATATCACTTTGATGAGTGTCACATTTCCGAAAATAGATTTCCAAAGAAAATTATCTCTCGCTCTCTCTCTCTCGCTCTCTCTCTCTCTCTCTCTCTCTCTCTCTCTCTCGCTTATCTACTGCCGATCAACTGCTCGTTAGTGAAAATTTTCAAATTACATGAAATGCCATAAATATGAACTCTCTGAGGCTCAATTTGCATGAAATTCATTTAGAAAAATATCATCAGATACTGGAATTTACATTTCATTATCAATGACATCTAACCAAGCGGCCCATCATGCACTGCTGAGCAAATTGACGCGGAATCCATCATTTTTCATTCCATGAAATATGGTAATTGTTATTAAGATTCATTTTTGAAATTTTGCATGTGGAGATAATGAACGAAACTTAACAATTTAACAATTCGACTGGTACTGTTGTTTTAGCACTAACATGAATTCACTGCAGAGATGGTAATGTAAAGTATATATATATATATATATATATATATATATATTATATATATATAGCTATATATACATATATATATATGTATCTATATATATGTATATATATACGTATATATAGAATATATATACATACACACACACACACACACACACATATATATATATATATATATATATATATATATATATATATATATATATATATGTATATCCGTTTTCAAGGATTCATTTTCAGGTCCAGAAAGTATCCAAAAACTGGGGAGAAATCGAGTTGTTCAGAGTATTTTGAAATATATTTCGGAGAGGAGGCCAGCAGAACCATTGTATATATATGTAGGTATATGTATATATATATATATATATATATATATATATATATATATATATATATATATATACACACATCATCGAGCTACCAAATGCCTTTAATATACAATTCGCTACCATTGGAATTAATATATTTTCATATATGTTAACCGAAGGGGAATTTTTCAATCGATAAGAAATTTGTCGGCTCACGGGCGCGAACCATCGAACGCAACAAATTCAGTAACGGTGTGGTTGAGGCTTCGCTCCCTTGATCCGACAAATTTCTTATCGATTAAAAATTCCCCTTCGGTTAACATATATGATAATATATTAATTCTGAGGTAGAGCGAATTAGATACTAAAGGACATTTATAGCTCGATGTATTTATATGAATCACGGTAATATGACATGACTCATATATATATATATATGTATATATATATATATATATATATATATATGTAGATACGTTTATATATATATATATATATATATATATATATATATATATATATATATATATATATATATATATATATATATATATAATAGATAGATAGATAGATAGATAGATATAGATATATATAGATAGATGGATATATATATATATATATATATATATATTTATATATATATATATATATACTATATATATATATATATATATATATACACACATACACAAGTCTGGGTGTGTATGTGTGTGTGTTTGTGTGCGTGTGCGGTGTTTGTTTGTAGAATCTTCTGCCCCTTTTTGAAGTTATGGCCACTAAATAAAAAAAAACAACTGCTCTTGTTAGCAAATCTTCAATAAGGACGAAACCTGAATCATCACCGAAGAGCGTACATGAAGTAAAGAGCTACAAAGCGATGCCCTAAGATCAAGTCACTTTTTCTTAGTTCAGATTTGAGCAACAACAACATCCCAGATATCGCAAAAGAATTTCAAATTCAGGCGCCAGTTGCTTGTTGCAGGCATGTTGCAATATCACCTAACGGTCCGGAGGAATTCGACATCTTTTGGAATAGAGCGAAGCATGACAGATAAAAGCAATAATAAAATAAAATATTTCAAGGTCAAAATTGGATCTCGGTGTCTGCCTGGAAGCAAGAACATTCCGTAGGCCTGTTGTAAGCTATTCTATACCGATATTCTCTTCCTTTAACTTGTTTTTTTTATTTGTCTATAGTATTAATTTTTCCTCTTTCCTATGCCTCAAAATTTCTGCCCTTTCCTCTGCCTCAAAAGAAGAAGTACATACCGTGGGCCGAACGTAAGCTATTCTATATCTATATTCTATTCCTTAGATATTATTTATTTTGCATATCAATTTTTGCCCTTTCCTCTGCCTCAGAAGAACAAGTATATTCCATAGGTCTAACTCAAGCCATTCTATAACTATATACTATTTCTTTTACCTGTTTATTTATTTATATGATAAATTTTTACCTTTTCCTCTAAGTCAAAGGACTGAGTACACTGGGCTACCGTAAGTGTTCTACATCTATTCTATTACTGCTTACCTGTTTATTTACTTGTTTATATTAATTCCTGCCCTTTCCTCTGCCTCAAGAGATGGAGTGTATTTCATAGGACTCACGTATATATGCTGTTCCCTATAAATGTTATAACTTTTATTTATTTAGTTATAAAGATATGTTTCACAGTCCGCTTCATCTCATATGACCGAGCTTTTCCGAGGTTACTTGAAAAAGATATTAGTTTAAGATATACTTTTCTTTGTGGGAATTCTTGCACCAAATACAGTAGATAAGTAACAGAATTTATAGTAGTAAGTAGTGACTATTTTCACTTACTCGGGAAGTAAGCCTACAAACTACTTTGTCGTTGCTGCGAACCACAGAACCAAGAATTCAGAACATACAGTGACGCGCTTACCCACAAGGCCATCAAGAGAGGTATAAGTTAATGCCGGTTCTCACCTACAAATAACTGTAGCGTTCAGATATATATTACATGATATATATACATATATATATAGATATATATAATTATATATATATTATATATATATATATATATATATAGACCATACTTTCAGAGTTTAAAATGTAAAATCTACTTTTAAAACCAGATAAATGCCTCTAAAATCTCATTTTAATATCCCTTTCTTCCCCCACTAAAGTAGAGGAAAAAAAGAGCCTTCTAGAGCGAATGAACCACTCGCAAGGGAAGGGGTCCTGCAGCAAGTGCCTGCAGTGGGCCGCCGAGTGTTTGACTTGGGACCTGGAGAGGAATCCAGGTGAGAGGGTGATCTCATGCATTATTAAAACGGAACGCTTGAACGGGAAGGATATTATATATGTCCTTGGGTTACGGAAGCTCTTTGCGTTTTGCCTTCGTCGTCGTATCGTTCTGTTCATCCCAAGATGGGGGATTCTCTCATGAATTGCTGGGCCTCTGTTTTACTGTCATTCACATAGCTGTTTATGTTAGTTTCAATTCCTGTGTGTGTGTGTGTATGAGAGAGAGAGAGAGAGAGAGAGAGAGAGATGAGAGAGAGAGAGAGAGAAGAAGATTTCAAACTCGGAACCGGTTTTGACAATGCCGATCCAATTCGGGCTTAAAATAAAACAAATAGACATTCAGAATGAGAGAGAAAGAGAGAGAGAGGCTAAAAGGACGAAAATTAGGTACTTTCGAAATTGGCAATCATTTTGACATTGGCAACTAAATCTACTGAAAACCACAGTACTGAACAGAATAGACTGAAAACAGAGGAGGAAAGGAGAGAAGAGAGCAGGGAGAGAGAGAGAGAGAGCGAGAGAGAGAGTGAGGAGAGAGAGAGAGGAAGAAATAATGGGACCATTACGCATCCCCACCCGCGCCCCACCCCTCCAAAAAAAATCGAACGATTTAGTCATTTTCTGAGAAAGGTCGAATTTCATCCTTTAAATGCCAGTTTTGAAACCGGGATGCAATTTCGTCCTTACAATAAATAATATCATTCAAAATGACTGACAGACAGGCAAGAAAGTTATCTAAAAAGGTAATACCAAATGAGGCGCATATGAAAATAAAAGAGATTGCTCTTCAATGACGAAAATGGCTCGAAGGAACACTATATAAAACAGGGCTTCTAGTATTCTCTGGGAGGCTCCAGAGGGTCCCGCAAAACTAAGAGACTAGGGACAGCTCCATCTTCTTTCCAAAAGCTCCTTGAAAACACAAAATCCATCCTGAAGCCAAGTTAAAAGCCTCTGGAGGTACGAAGGATTCTGTGTCTTCTAGGAGCCTTAGAAAGTCTGCCCTTTATGATGTGCCTATTTCGAAAACTAAGCCAAATCAGTTTAATGCAGGTTATCCCAGAGGATTCCAGAGGGAATCTTCGGCCCAAGTGGTTCTCAAAGAATCCCAGTGGCTTCAAAGTGTGCCTTCATTCCATCGACAATTAAGTATTTGTGTGCATGGCATTTGCTATTACTTTTTAAAATAGCATTTTAGCAAGTATTTAGATTATTTTGAAAGATCGTAATACAGAAAAACATTTATTTTTCGTCATTACCTTTTACTAATGTTGGCGATGGAAAGATTTTGACCCTAAGTAGAAACAAATATTCAACCAGAATATATATATATATATATATATACATATATACATACATATATATATATATATATATATATATATATATATATATATATATATATATATATCTCACGAAATTTCCGCTCAAAAAAGCAATTCATGAAAGAAACAAATGATATCTCTGATTTAATATTATCACGCGTGATATATGCCTTTCATCTGCAGGAGATTAGTTTCTTGCGCTAAAATGTTGTGACTCGTATCATGACAAGGCGGAAACTAAATTTCGAAAAAATAACAAAAAAAAAAGGCAGAAAAAAACTTGCTTGTTCAAACTTCAAAACGAAACTCTCGCGCAAGAGAAAGAATCGTCAGGCTGATGAAAAAGGTGGTGAAACTTTATCGCTTGCGATGTTCCTCAGTAAGTCAAGTCAAGCAAATCCTGAAAGACAGATGTAAGAGATGTTACTTAAGTTTTGATGAGAGCAAAACGTTTACTTTATCTAAAGCGAATATCAACATGTGATTTGGCAAACTTTACTTTAAGTGTCTGAATTTCAAGACTGAACTTATCAAAAGTGTTTAAAATGGATATTTTTTGTGGTTGATGGTGATATGTAACTGTATGAAACGTTACTTCATTCCTGATTAAACCGAAACTTAACGAAAACACAGAAAACTGAAGTGTTTGAGGGAGCGTTATTTAAGCCCGCTATTTTTAAGATTTTACTAGTTTTTAATTTTACTTTTCAAGCCATAGTTCTTGAGTGAGCTAACAAGAAACTAAAAGATAATCTTAATTATTTTAATGTAAGGAGACATGACATGTAGCCAATATGAGTGGTGTGTGTTAAATTATATATGAATATATATATATATATATATATATATATATGTATGTATGTATAATGTGCGTACATTATAAACCCCAGATGGTAAAGGGAAAATTCAAAATCCAACCTTCACGGGCCAAAGGTTGATCTTTTATCCTGTAATTTAGAAAACAAACATGGTGGTGGTATTTGGTTAAGTATATATAACCAAAAATTATGCGACAGGAGCTTGCTAAACAGTAAAGAAAAGAGTTTAATTTACTTTTAATTTCATGTGTTGGTTATTGTCCCTCTCCTTTGTAAGACTCCTCTAATTGCTCGGCATGGAGAAGAATGTAACATATTAGCATATAATTAGGAGAACGTTTTATTCACATTTACTGTTATGTATTATGCTTACTTTTCTGTTCTCCTCGGCCTTATTAAGTTTACAAACTACGAGCCCATTAAACTACTTCTTGAGAGAGACGCCTCGCTTTAAGCATAAATTCGTGTATTATTCTCTCTCTCTCTCTCTATCTCTCTCTCTCTCTCTCTCTCTCTCTCTCTCTCTCTCTCTCTCTCTCTCTCTCTCTCAGTATGACCCTGGGGTTTTATAATTGTTTTAGACCACCAGAAACGTAATCCTTTCTGACTTCATCTCAGAAATCTTTACTAAATTCGAGTATAAAAAATGTATAAAAGTTTATTATGGATACACATCTTTTTACGGCCTGTTTCCAAGTTTAGAATGAAAGTTCTTTTAACAAAAGCCAACAAAAGCCACTCAAAATCACATGTCTTTCGAGTTAAAAATGTAAGGTCACCAGATCGATTTGATTAAAATTGGCTTCAAAGAAACTTTTTATACCTGTACTGAGTTTGGTTTATGTTAAGGGCTTAAGCCATTTCCAGCTTAGAAGACGAGCATAAAGTTACAATTCTTCGTTGTTAAAACGAATACTAAGGTCAATTAAGATCAAGTAATACTTTGATACTCATTAGAATTTTACAGCTTATATCTATAAAAATTGGTTCAATGGTTCACTGGGAAGGAAACGGTGCAAGATTCTAAATAATTGTTTCAGTCATGATTCTCGCTTACATGTACATTCTATAGTGTGTATATATATATATATATATATATATATATTATATATATAATATATGTATATATATCGTATATATATTATATATAGATATATATATAGGATATATGTATATTATATATATATATGTATATATATATATATTATAATATATATATATATATATATATATATATATATATATATATATATATATTATATATATATATATATAATAATATAATATATACATATTTACATTTATATAGCCTCTTACTCTTCAGAGCCTAACGGATCCGCTCCCCGGATTTCCTGGAAGAGGAATTTGAACTAATCCGTAAGCATCTTAAAAATATACTGATCGTATAACTGAGACAGCGGTCCATAAAGGTAACATAATCTTCTACCGTCTCCCTCAAGACAAGACCAGAGAGACGCCCAACAATAAAATAAAAATCCCACACCTGGACAGGATTAAGACACTGAATCAGACACTTGGAAATTCTAACCCTTTTGCTTTTACCAATCCAAATACCTTAGCCAAATCCCTGATTAACGTCCAACAAAAGCCAGTCCCCAAAGAAACAGGAGTATACGAAATTCCTTGCCTCGACTGTGAACAATCCTACATAGACTTTACAAGTAAATCACTCCCCCAGTGATTAATACAACCTAAAACGTTCGCTCAGTTATGGACAACAGAGTTCAGCTGTTTTTAACCATATAAATAACCATAATCAGAGAATAGGCTTTTCCATAAAGCTTTCCTACACCCTCCCCCCAACAAGAACAAAAGCAAGAAGAAGAACAACAACAAGAAAGTAGTTTGTAGGCTTTCTTCCCGAGTAAGCGAAAATTATGTTGGGTGTTAAAAAGGATTGTGTGAAATTCAGGCATTAATTTATTTACTCTTATTCGTATTAGGTAACGAAATCTTGTACAGACCTATTTGTGCCTCAGAAAAAAATGAGTACATACATTTAAACGTTTCGAAGACCATCAAAAGAGCCAATGACTTTATTATCTTCAACGAGCAAAGGGTAGTGCAATAGTTCGGACTGAAACGGAATGAAATTCTCAGCTTTAGCAGCAAATGTCTAGTCTGACAGCATGGCACAGCATTAGTTACTTCCCAGACGAAAATAAATGCCCTACATTCTTGTAAACTGAGATCCTCCCATGGTCCATTCTTTTTCTAAGGTCTTACTGTTCAACATAAGGTATCTCAGTGCTCTTCCTTAGTAATCGTCATTTTGGTTCAGAAACTGAGGCCTAAATCTACATTATGCAACTCGTTCTATTTTGGTCTAGATTACCACTGAAAGAATCGAGGACTGGAAAGGTATACAGATGGAACACATCCGCATAGATAAAAAACAATTTCATTTGAGTGTGCTAATATATATATATGTATATACCAGGCTGTTTCCAAGACCAGTTTTTGCCACCTACAGCCAATTGACTCCTTGTTGTCGGACGAGTTTTACAAGCCTTACATTGGGCACAATTAGCACTCCGTTGGAAACAAAGGTATTAGAAGCGATTTTCTGTCCCTCTTTCTGCGAATCCTAGATTGGATCTCTGCGACTCTGGGTAATGAATACAAATGAGAGTACTTCAATTAGCACGTAAGCCCTCATTTTTGCTAACCTGATTGCCTACGGAACCTGCTGCACACACACACACACACACACACACACACACACACACACACACAGAGAGAAAGAGAGAGAGAGAGAGAGAGAGAGAGAGAGAGAGAGAGAGAGAGAGAAAGTACGTTTTTAAATCTATATATGCATGATTCCTGCCACATTCCTCAAGACTTCTAGTTTTCGTTCTCCGACTGATCTTTTTTTTTTTACTTTAAATTCTTACCAGCTTTGTCCTTTGAGAGCGCCTGTGGCTTATGCAACTGGGTATCTGTCTGAATGCCTATCTCTATCCCACTATGCGTCTCATTATATATATATATATATATATATATATATATATATATATATATATAATATAGTACATACTTATTTTTTCCCACGTATGTACCTGCCCATAAATCACAAGGTAATTTTGATAAATAGAATAAAGGATTATTTATGGACACCGAGATATCCGAGTCCTTGCAGTCATGGTCCAAATCTCCGCACAGTTGAGAAGGAGTATCACCCTTACGGTTGAAGAAGCTGCGTTTCGTTTTAGTAGGGAGGAAATTCATCTTAATAATAATCTACGTCAACGGCTATTTATCTTATGGCAAAATCATGATTTCTTATCAGCACTATTACGCTTTCGTCGTTTCCTCTCATTTTCTCTCTTCCCCTTCTCCTCCTCATTTTCGTAATTAGGGGTCCGCCTGAAAAGGGAAAAGGAAAATTTGCGCCTTTATCTTAATTACGTCCCTGTCTGGAAGTCTTTATCTAAATTATTTTCATGTCTCATGGTCTTCTATCTCGGCCGCTTTCTTCAACTTAAATTGCAGAGCTGCGAGATAAGAGTGTCCCTTCTTTTTTTTCATTTGAATCCCCAAAAGCTTCCAGCAAGGAAGTCCTTCTTCATTAATGTTCTTAAGTACACATGAGCACTTATCATAGAGCAGTAACTGCCCAGTATATTATTGGAAAAGTCATAACTTCACCCTCTAATTGCAGAGAGATTTCACCATTACCTACGACGGGTGGGCGATGTTATTGTTCTGCTTGGTTGAGTGTTTATTTGTTTGCTTGTTTGTGTGTTTGTTTTATGCCTGACAGCCTGTTTGTTAGCAGGATAGCGTCGAAACTCAGGTATGGATTTTTAAAGTAATTCTAACAAATGTAGCCCTTGTTATTAGCAAAAGGGATGAGGTTTTGAGAAAGATACAGGTCAGGGAACGGAACATAATGTGATTCAGATTATTTAGTGAGGTGCAGGATGCAAGTTTTTATTTTCCTATTAAATTTTTCAATAGATAACGACAATGAATAAGGTATACCGTCGTGTGTGTGAGTGCGTGTGTGGACGTGAGGCCGCCACTATAAGGCAATTTAAATACTTCTAATATTTTAAATACTTCAGTTAAACAGGTCACTTTTCGGTCAAGAGTAGAGGAAAATTAATGATCCCTGGCCTTGAAACTTAATTTATCCTATTAACATTCTGTCATTATCTATTTATTACATGCATATGAAACTGCTTTGCTTGCTTTATGTACGTTGATTTGAAACGGTCATCTATGCAACTTTGGTGACGTGAAGAAAGAGATACGATCTCAATACGTCAAAGGGGGTGGGCTGAGTGGCAGATGATGGCAGTCCTTAGCCAAAGGGGCTGGAAACTCCAAAATGTTAAAATTCTATTATGAAATGAAATGAGGAGATTAAAGTTATAAAGATGTATGCCATACAATAGGCAGTTGGGATACTCCCAGAAAGATGCAATTATTTAGAAAATAAATTTAAACGGTTATGTTTGGAATGTAAATGTTACTTCTAAGACGTATTTAGAGGATTTTATCTATTTTTTCTAGTCCCCCACCCCACCCCTTTTTAAACATCAAGATCGTACACAATGAGCTTTGCTAAAATACCAGTGAGTGATAATAGTATTATCAAATTCAGATGATTAAATGGCATACTTAAACCTCGGTATAAGTGTCGATGTAGTTTGGCACGATACATAATCATTTTTATCAACAAGTCAATTTCCAAATACGGGTCACAAAAGTGTTACAGTCAGTTAATATTGCTTCTTCGTTTCTTGGAAAACACTCCAGCCGGAAAGCAAGATTGGAGCAATCTGAGGTTTTTACAAATACCGACTTTGAAAGCCTCCGGGAGACTCATTAACAAGAGAGCAACGATAAGCGCTCTCGAGAGGCAGCAGTCCAGCATTGTTTACAATTCATTACTGGAGGCGGCCATTGTTTGGGGCTTGTGTCCCTCCCAGAAATTCATGGATGTTGCCTTTGCGCCACATTCTGGCTGGATGAAGAGGTCATTTTGAATATAGATTTAAAATTTATACTGCAAAGAGCTGTCTTTCTTCGCAAATACGATGTTTCTTGGATAACATTTGAGTTCTGCTGTTTTCATCCTAAACTGCTAGAACTTTCAAGCCAGGACTTCACTTGACAACAGCATCTTCATGTCATTTATGGAACTTCGGAAGAAGCAAAATGTGTCGATGAAACGACACGAAATAGAATATTTCCAAAATTGCTTTTGCTTAGAACAACTTATCTGGAACTAATACAATAGCAATTGACTTGACTAGCAGGATTCCACACGATAAAATAACAAATGAAATGAAAAAAAAGATAGAAAGTGCGACAGCTCTGAGTAAAACCAAAAGGACATAAAGTTAAGAATGGCAAAATAACAATATGAATGACAGTTTACACTCAGTAAGAGAATTTCGGGATACTTTTCTACCTTCTAGAAAATTATTCACAGCCAGAAAACCTGGAAGACATTCACACAAATGCAATATCAAAACCCAGGATATCAGTGATGTGTCCAAAGTTACCACACTGTCATTATTAACGCCACCGATCCAACAAAAAAAATATACAGACAGACACACACATACACACGCACTCCTGATATGCGTTTACGTGCTTGTGAATGTGCTTGAACATATGGATACATATATCTAAAATTCCTGAACTTGTTTCATGAAAATAGAAAAACAAAATTTAGACAATATTTTTAGGACAAAAAGTAGTTGATAGTACCTTACCCCAGAGAAAGTTTTCCTTTTGCAGTCTAAGTCACGCTATTAAATGGAAGGTCTTTCTTTGCGGATGACGTCAGAGATTCGTAACATTACTCTTTTAAAGTTACGAATATCTTGCTTTAACCAGACTACTGAGCTGGTTAACAGCCCGAAGGATTAGATATCTTTACGTGGCTAGGAACCAGTTGGTTACCTAGCAACAGGACCTACAGCTTATTGTGGGCATCCGAAACACATTATATCGAGAAATGAATTTCTAATCACCAGAAATATAATCTGCTGTCAAATATCATGTTGTTTCACCAACGAAATTTAAAATAAATACGCTGTATTTTATAAAAAAAATTAATTGCTCTGTAATGTTTAACATGCACATTATTTATGTTTTACATTTTCATTCTAATAAACAAATCATAGATATCCTGTCCTAAAATTCCTGCATCTCTAACTCAACGCGAAACCCCTTTTTCAGACCTTTTCAGGCTTTTCCATAAGGCTTTCCTAACCCCTCTAACAACAACAACAACAGCAACAGCAACAACAAAGTAGTTTGTAGGCTTACTCCCCGAAAATACCTGGAAAGCCTTCATAAAATTCTCGACACATCACTCTGTACCAACAGCACATCTTAATAGCAGGAACTTTCTAATATGTTAAGCAGGCCTTTGATTCATGTCGTAACTATCGAGGTCTACTCTCTAGACCTTGATAAATATGATTCCGAATGGTTTCAACAAATTCTGAGAGTCGATATCAAAGAAAAAAAATATCGCATACTATAACTGCCAACATGGCTGGTCTCGCGTAATCCAAATTGCAAAATATACTGCACATGCAACAATTCACTGCGAAGCTGAATGCTCATAAATAACTGAGAAAAATACACACACACACACACACACACACACACACACACACACATATATATATTATATATATATATAGATTTTTACCAGATACATATGTAATTATAAAAGCCACAATGCCCTTAACTTCTCGAGCTTTTTGCGCTTTTTTGGATACTCTTGTCACTGCAAAGCCTTAAGATCAAAGTGCAAGAAATATAGATCTTAAAGCTTTGTAGTGAAAAGCGTATAAAAAAAAAAAAAGAAAAGCACGAAGATTTCGAGAAGTTAAAGAGCCCATTGTAGCTACTACAATATATATATATCATATATATATATATATATATATATATATATATCATATATAGTATATAGTCATATATATGAATATATAAAAATAAATAAAAGTTAAAAGATTAATAATCCCTCAAGGAGAGAGCAATGTTTACTTTCACTTTGGTTACATATACCTCCAAGGATATTTTTTACCCCTCCTCTTTTTTCATGTTTGATGAAGGGCAAAAGGGCTTACCCTTCCGTAAACAAGTTTTCCATTTCAGGTTGGCGTAGAACCTAATTAATTTTTTAAAAACACGTGAATTTCTCCGGGTTGAGGTAATTATATTTTTCTACCATCAACTCATTAAAATTACATAGTAAACAGTATCTTCACATTTTTGCTTTATATACAACCTGGATTTCACCTCGAACATTTCCTCGGTGAATTTAAATAGCTTCGAAAAACAATATCGCAGCGGGAAAATAAAGGTTCTAGCAACGATGAACATGCTATTGAAGGTGATGAATAATTAGATATGAGGGACTGGAAAATACACATTTGGATCTCTCTCTCTCTCTCTCTCTCTCTCTCTCTCTCTCTCTCTCTCTTTGTTCTTAATTCTTCTTCTCCATAACCTAATATATTTTCACGGCAAAAATATATGTTTTACTACAATACATCGAACGAGCTCGTATCATCTGGAGTATCAATTCGATTTACTTTTTTTTTCATTTCTGCCAGATAAAGGCCATCGAAGATTCCAAGTCTTTGAAATTATATTTCAACAAGATAACACATAATCAAATATTCCAAACACATAATCAAATATGCCAGAACTTCAAATGTCACTTCTGAATCCGAGTGTCACTTACATATGACCACATCTCCCATTAAAAATGGATGACTGAGAATGGTGACTCCCCCTCCCACACACACACACACAACGGCAGCTTCCTTGTCTATCAAACTCTGGTCTACAATGTCGTAAGAATGGCAAAGGCACATCAAAAGGTGACAAGGCAGGCGAGCTGGATGTAATTTTTTTTCTTTTTCTTCGGCATTTTTTCGAAGTCATATCAGAGTTAATTTGCTGCTACCTGATTCTCATCGTGATTTTGTTGTCTGTCATATCCAGAAAGTCGATTTAAAATGTTCTGTCTGGTAAAGAATTCCTCCTTATTAATTCTTCTGGTAAAGAATTCCTCCTTATTAATTCTTCCAGTACGAAATTTAAAATAATTATTTTTATTGTATAAGGAAGTTCGGTTTTAACTGACTGGTGCTTAATGATTTGATTAGAATTATATAGATTTTTGGCATTATGCCGAGCACTGGGGCAACTGAGGCCATTCAGCGCAGAAACGGAAATTGACAGTAAAAGGTTTGAACGGTGTAACATGAAGAAAACCTCGCAGTTGCACTAAGAAACAATTGTTAGGAGGGGGATGGGACCATTCGACACGGCCGATTCGCCGCCGACAATTAGCCACCGCTAGTTCGCCCCTCCAAGGCCGCTTTGCCGCCGCCTATTCGTCACGGAGGACTATTCGCCGCCGCAAATAGGTCGTTTGTTTTCATTGTTTAGATTTATGTTCTTTGGTTGTTAAATGTAATGAATACACTTTTAAAGAAAAGTTCATTTTTTATAGTGTTTAAAAACAAAGAAATCCAAATTATTTCTTTACCTGATATTTTTTTCCCAGTCCCCCTCAATTCTTCAAAAATTACTTTCTTAGCAAACGGGCAAAAGAGAAGTTTTAACACGATGGCTTTATATACGTTTTTGATAAATCATCCAATAGTGATCCAAGCCTCCAAAAGTTTGGCACTTGCCGAACAAAAACGGGGGGCGATGTAATGGGGACGGATCCAACGACCAAAGAGTAGCGCTGTGATAAAGAAGATGAATGAACAACACCCCATTCTGCTTCTGCAGCCAGTGTAAAAGTTGCAAGTGGAAGCAAATTTAAATGATGAAGATCGGACAAATAACCAGGCAGAATCAGCTCATCGAAGAATTACTTTTGAACCTGAAGCTAACCACCCAACCACATGGAAATTCATAGGAACTTTAATCAAATTACAAAAAGGAATAGATTTATATATGGAACAGCTGATAGCGGGTTGCTCACCACCATTAAAGCTAAAATAAACATATATCGAAACGCTGACGAAAGAATAAAAAAAAATTTTCTTGATAACAACGGTGAAAAGAGATGCTTTTGGAAATATCGCAAAGGAATATCCATAATTATCAAATGAACTAAAGATTCTATTTCTTTATTTCTGTTTATTTTTGATACTTTTTTAAAATGAATTTTTGGTGTAAACCAGTAACATTTTACAATGTTGGAATATCTTGAGGAATTTCTTAACTTGTTTCATAAACCAATAAAATGCTTGTTTATTTTTTTACATCTTTTTATTTTTTGTTAATTTGTAGTAGTAAAGATAAAATTGGCTAAAAAAATGGAAAGTTGTAAAGGGAAAAAACCCAATACACACTGTATTTATATTTCTGGTGGTGAATAGTCTCCGGTGGCGAAATGACTCAGGTGGCCGAAAGCTGGTGACGAACTGGCGGTGGCTAATTGTCGGCGGTGAATCGGCAGCGTCGAAACGTCACCAACCCTGTTAGGAGAGGGTTGACAGTAAGATGGAAGAAAGGAAATATGAACGGAAGTACAGTAAAAGGAATGAAAATAGTTGCAGCTCAGGGCCGTAAGAACGCTGCAAAGAACCTAAAGAAATGCCTACATTGCACCGAATGAGGTGCACTGACGGCAGTAACCCCCTTCGGGGTTGATGCTTTTTGGAACATGCAAAATTAACCGCGATTTCCAAAGTAATACTTTACACAAATCTTTAAAAGTAATTCAAACATTATTAGTTTCTTTATGGGCAAGGTGATGAATTCGCAATCATTTATTTTAATACTTCAGTTGGAAATAGTTTTGCACCTCAATAATTTCTGAAAACCGACTTTCCACAACAACGGGGCACAATTGATATCATTCAAGTAGAATCTACACAAACTCTGAATACCCAATTTTGATCTGAAGAAATTAATGGGAAATGGAAGGAAGCTTCCCATTTGTAACAGCGTAGAATATGACCCAAACCGAAACTGACATCGTTTTAAATACACTTTTAAAGATTTGTGCAAAGTATTACAGGGTGGTCCGAAAGTCTTGTTACCCCTACCAAAAAGTACCAACAATAGAGGTACAAGTATTGCAATTATACAAAATACATTTCCTGGATTCAGTTTATTCTTGTTACCCCTAAATATTATTTTGATTTTCACGATTTTTTGTCATAATATTGTTTATTTTTTTTATTTCAGATGGCTGAAAGCAAATCAACTGAATCCAGTATATTAATATATATATTATACTTGTTCTTATATTGTTTCAGTGTTCTTATTTCGTTCTATTGTTCTTACAGTGAATAAACTGAATCCAGGATATGTATTTTATATTATTGCTATACTTGTACCTCTATTGTTGGTACTTCTTGGTAGGGTAACTAGACTTTCGGACCAGCCTGTACTTTGGAAGTCATGATCAACTTTCAATTTTCCAGTGAACACCAGCCAATTAAAATCGAACTTCCACACGTAACAAGAGTAAAGAATTTAAATCTCGTATCGGAATAAGGAGAAACTGACAGCAGACAGAGCATATTAAAAACTATCGACTTTCTAGATACGACACGAAAGAAAATCTGGACGAAAATCAGGTAACAGGAAATGAATTCTCTTTGCAGTAAGAGATATATGTAGTATATTTCAATAAGAACTTTCCAATATGCCTCTGTAACAAAAGAGATACGACGCTGAAAGTTTAATTATGTCGATAATGGATCTCTGTCACCGGACTTCACATAACATGTCATAATAACAAACTAATTTACAATCCATATCAGTAAGTAATCAGGTCCACTGATATGTTCATTTGATGGGGGGAAGGGGGAGGGGGTAAGGGGGTAGGGGGGGTGGAAGGGGGAAGAAGGGGGGGGGAGGGGGAGGGGGAGGGGGAGGTGAGGGGGAGGGGGAGGGGGAGGGAAACTGTCCGGAAATGGAATGGAAACTAATTACAATTTTTCTTTTTTTTTGGGGGGGTTGGGGGGAGGAGGAGGAAAGGGTTGTGTTCGATTTTTATGTAGAAATTATTACTTATATTATTTACATAGCGTTTTCACATTTGTGGAAAATCTTTTTCGTTGTCCAAATACAAAAATATCCTTATATACTGTATATATATATATATTATATATATATATTATATATATATATATATATATTTATGAATAATTATCATCATCTCCCGTGATTCTATAGATCATTCGAGCTACAAATGTACTTTAATATGTAATTCGCTCTACCTCGGAATTGATATATTTTCATATATGTACCGAAGGGGAATTTTTTAGTTGATAATAATTTCGTCCCCTCATGGGATCGAACCACCGTCCAGTGGACGGGAACGAAATCATGACGGCCTAGAGACGCTATCAAGTCGGCCGACTTGATAACCTCACTAGGCCGTCCTGATTTCGTTCTCGTCCACTGGACGGTGGTTCGATCCCATGAGGGGACGAAATTATTATCAACAAAGAATTCCCCTTCGGTACATATATGAAAATATATCAATTCCGAGGTAGAGCGAATTAGATATTAAAGGACATTTATAGCTCGAATGATACGTGTATATATATATATATATATATATATATATATATATATATATATATATATATATATATATATATATATATATATATGTAAATATCCACATGAAAGGTGAAGAATCAAAGACCAGGTACCAAGCGCTTTCGTGTATTGCGTACACTTCTTCGGGGTACCCCGAAAAAGTGTACGCAATACACGAAAGCGCTTGGTACCTGGTCTTTGATTCTTCACCTTTCATGTGGCTATTTACGTACATATTTGTCACGTGCTGTTTGGTGACTTATTGCTGATATATATATATATATATTATTATATATATATATATTATATATATATATATATATATATATATATATATATATATATACATACATATATATATAGCATATACAATATATTATCATACTTCTATTCCCATGGAGGGCGTGGCATCGTAAGAAACTCCCGTCCTCTTTTTAGTATGTATTTTTGGAATGAAATGAATAAATACAAGCCCCACCATTGGTTATTTAGAGTTCCTAATGGTGTCTGGCAGATCTTGTTGGTTCCTCATTCAAATAACAGACTCATCATCGCATAACTCCACTGACCAAATAATTAACTGGTTTCAGCATCGTTACTTCGTCAATATTCAATTGCAAAGACAAACTTCAGTCATACAGGGTGTCCATAAAGCCCCAGTACCATTACAAGTATTTATTGCTCAAAATGGTACTGGGACTTTATAGACACCCTGTAACTAAGCTCAGAGATTGGAAAACCTGGTCCAGGTCGCCATTCGCTTCAGACAGAGAAATGTTGGAGCAAAACGATACAATGCTAGATCTGACCCACTTCAAAATATGTCGGAAAAAATGGATTCCGATGCGAAGCGATTCTAGTTAGTCCTACGGGCTACGAATCGCTGGTCCATTTAACGATTTGGTATATCACAGTGATTGTGTGTATTTATTCTTTTTATGGAATCATATGATTATTTTTTCTCGTATGAAATTGTAGGCTATAAATCCCTGCTAAAACTTTCTCAGATGAAAATGACGATGGAAATCATTGCCTACGGTTTCCAGTGACCAGTAAAATCTGGTTCATAAAAAGAATGCGGAAAGAAATGGCTAGCATTGAAAATGACACGAATGCCCTGCGTTACTAGCAGTCTGGACGAATCCCTTTTTACTTGAAGGAAATGATGGGATTATTGAATATCTGTTGAAATTTGTGGAAACTTCATTACAGCAAAGAAGCAGTTTGCCTATCAGACATATATGTATTTTGATAATCAAATGTAATGAATAACAAATTAGGAATTCGCATATGAAAGTCACGGAAAATGAAGAGAGGAGACATGACAGCCCGGGAATAAAATCTGGTAAAGGTGGAATGGCTGGAAATTCCTCCACAGTGCCTCAATCTGGAATTTCGAAACTGGAAGTCTGGTCTCCTCAAAATCAAGAGCCTTTCATCCGTTCATGGAAAAGGATTGAGCAGAAGGAGCAGGGAAACAGGGGCTGAAGTGATTGCAACTTAATTGACACAGGAATACCTGAAGAAAAGCACTCGACAGCGAAGTTGTCAGAACGAAAGGAAGGAAGAGGGGATTCGTCAGGAAATATAGAGAGAGATACGGAACAAGAATAGTGTAGAGAAAGCGTGGCAACATATGAAGAAGGGCACTTTAACCAATGACAATGAATATTAAAAATATCAATGTAAGCATGCGCGTTGTATTTCGTAGCTCCCGTAAGTAGCATTAGAAATGGGGAGCTTGCAAAACTTATAGGAAAAGAATTCATTCAGGAAGTTGGTAGAGCAAGTTGCCTTCCTGCTTCCTCCTATCTGCATCGTCACACGAGAGAGGTCATTCTGCCTCAGTGCCTCTGGGTTCAGAGATGGGTCGAGTAGACATTCTCTCTCTCTCTCTCTCTCTCTCTCTCTCTCTCTCTCTCTCTCTCTCTTATTTTCATTAAAAAAATTGGTTTATGGTATGTATCTCTAACCAGTAAAAGCCTATTCAGGTATAGGATTTCAGATTTCATGTTATTGAATTAGTTTTTTAATTTACACTTTTATTGTAAATCGTAACATATCCATCCTTTCACGATTAGATAAAAATATACACATACACCCACAAACACATAACACACAGACAACTACACACGCGCGCACACGGGCACACACACACACACACACACACACACACACACATATATATATATATAATTACATATACATATATATATATATATATATATATATATATATATATGCAATATAAGGTGTAAAGAAAGGAGGGTAAACAGTAAAAAAAAAAAGTGAAAAGGAAATGGAATGATTAGAAACTGCTCTCCAATACTTCTTCTGGAATTTTCGGAATCCCTTTTCTTGATCCTGGAGAATCAAATCTTTCACCCGCCCCTGGAAGGTGAAGTGATGGAAGGAAAAAGGGGAAAAACGAGCGGGAAAGAGAAGTGATTGAAAACTCATTGCCCTTTACAGAGAAGAAGAAGGAAAGTGTATATATATATGTGTATATATATTATATATATATAATACATATATATATATATATATAGTATATATATATATATATATATATATATATATAATATATATATATATATATATATTCATAACTTCAGGAAAGCCGAAGACACATGATGAGTTAAAAGGGTTTTATTCGTAAGAAACGTTTCGCACAAGGAACTTTGTGCATCATCAGTCTGTTAAAAATAAAAGTACATTTTAAATTAATAAAAGCAAAAATACAAATAAAAATTACAATCAAAATTTTAATTTAAAAAATTATAATTTAAAAATTAGCATAATTCAAAGTTAAAAGTGAAATAAGAACATTAAAACACGACTACTAAAACACCAACCATTCGCTAAGAAAGGAGGAGAGAGAATGACTAGAAATGAGATTGAGGTCAGAAAGAAGACTATGCCAGGTATAGCGGAGACGATGAACGACCGCTATTCAATGAGGGAACAAGTCTTTTGATAAATAATGGCCAGAGATTAAGTAGACAGAGCATTCCAAATATCAAAAATCATGCCATCAAATGTAAGATCGAAGTCAAGAAACAGCACTTCTCCATTTTAGGTTACAATAAGGACTCTGAGTATTTAACAACACTCGAGTCATTATTTATCAAAAGACTTGTTCCCTCATTGAATAGCGGTAGTTCATCGTCTCCGCTATACCTGGCATAGTCTTCTTTCTGACCTCAATCTCATTTCTAGTCATTCTCTCCCCTCCTTTCTTAGCGAATGGTTGGTGTTTTAGTAGTCGTGTTTTTAATGTTCGTTATTTCACTTTTAACTTTGAATTATGCTAATAAATTATAATTTTTAAATTTAAAATTTTAGATTGTAATTTTTTATTTGTATTTTGCTTTTATTAATTTAAAATGTACTTTTATTTTTTAACAGACTGATGATGCACAAAGTTCCTTGTGCGAAACGTTTCTTTACGAATAAACCCTTTTAACTCGTCATGTGTCTTTGGCTTTCCTGAAGTTATGAATGTATATGGAAGTTCCTGCATATCCTATATATATATATATCTATACTAGCTGACCAACCCGGCGCTGTCCGGAAAAACTTAATGACAGTCTACGTATACAGGAAAAGAAAAAGGAAAAGGAGGAGGAGGAGAGAGAAGGGAGATAATAGAGGGGGAGGGAGAAAGGAGAGGGGAACAGTTCTACTTATTCTAATACACACGTTCACCCTTCGAACAGAGTCGTGGGTGACCTGACAGTTATTACTTTGATGACTGTCCCTTTCATCCAGGTATCGCTGCGTTGTCTGGCCCTTTTATCCAGGTATTCATATAATGACTGTCCCTTTTACCCAAGTATTACTGTTATGTCTATCACTTTTATCCAGTTATTACTGTATTGTATGTTCCCTTTATCAAGGTATTACTGGGGGCTGACCCTACCCCCTTTTTCCAAATATTACTATTCTGTCTGTCCCTTTTGTCTGGGTATTCCTGTGGTGACTGTCCCTTTATCCCAATATTACTGTGGCGACTGAAAAGCATTTTCACTAATATATTTCTATAGTCTCGCGTACATGAAATAAGGTATGATAAACCCGGAGAGTTTATTAATACCATACGTTACAAAGGGTAAGGGTGTCGGGGGGATGGGGATGGGTGGGGGAAGGGAAGTGGGAGGGGGAAAGGGTTTGAAAACTTATCCCTATTATTTAAGTTTGGTGAAATGCGCGCCAAATTTTGTCTAGATCGGTCAACCAGTTCGGCATTCTATAGCGTACCAACATACAAACAAACTTTCCCTTTTATATATAAGATAACAAACACACACACACATATATGTGTGTGAAAGCGAGAGAGAGAGAGAGAGAGAGAGAGAGAGAGAGAGAGAGAGAGAGAGAATAGAAGAAAAAAGAAGACTAAAAGGTGGCATCCATTCACTATCAGCACATATCTTCGGCCTGAATTTCCCTGTCCTATGACACTGCATGAGGTTCAAGCACTTTGAAGCGTCTATTGCACAATCCGTCTTGGAAGTTGGTGCAGTAGCTTTCTTTGCAGCTTTCTTTTTACTCCAGCCATAAAATCTGCTTCCATCTGTCTACATCGTTATGCAGGAGCCATACTGGCTCTGTGGCTCTGGGTTGGAACAACAGCCAGGCAAGGACTGCATGCAATAAAGCTAGTTCTGTGTGTGTGTGTGTGTGTGTGTGTGTTCTGGTGCATTTCTTTCGTTTATGTTTAGGATTTTGGACTCTGCTTAACCGCTTCAGTAGTATATTCATATTTTTAGTATATGTTTATACCCTTATATGTAAAAAAAAAAAATCTTTTCTTCACAATTTTTATAATAAAAATTTATCCCTTGTCAGTTAACTAACATTTATCCCTTATCAGTTACCTAACATCTTATCCCTTATCAGTTAACTAACATTTATCCCTTATTAGTTAACTAACATCTATCCCTTATCAGTTAACTAACATCTATCCCTTATTAAGTTAAACTAGCATTTATCCCCTTATAAAGTTAACTAACATTTCCCATATTCCCTTTTATCCAGTTAACTAAACATTTATCCCTTATTAAGCTCAATCCCCTTATCAGTAACTAACATCTTTATCCCTTATAGTTACTTAAAGCATTTATCCCTTATCAAGTTACTAACAATTTATCCCTATCAGTTAACTAACATCTATCCCTTATCAGTAACAATAACCCTTAATTCAGTTACTAACATTCTATCCCTTCATTAGTTAACCCTTAAGCATAATCTTATAAGTTAACTAACATCCCTTATCAGTTAACCTTTAACCCAATTAATCTTATTAAGTCACCTTAACATCTATCCCTTATCAGTTAACTAACACTTTATCCCTTATCATTAACTAACATTATCTTTATCTTTATCCCAGTTTAAACTACATCCTTTATCCCTTATCAGTTAACTACATTTATCAACTTTATTCAAGTACCCTAACAGATCCCTATCAGTTAATAACATTTATCCTTATCAGTTAACTAACATCTATCCCTTATCAGTTAACTAACATTTATCCCTTATCAGTTAACTAACATTTATCCCTTATCAGTTAACTAACATTTATCCCTTATCAGTTAAGTTATACAAAATATATTTCATACTGTATTTGTAAAAAGGCCAGCTTTCAATAATTAAGTTCTTCACTTTCAGACATAAAGACGCTACGTATCCCAAAAGCACAACGCAGTCAAAATAAAGGAAAATGTGAAATAAATCACATGGAAGAAAATTAATATTACAAACCAACAGAATAGCGCAACTGTTAATTATCAAAAAGGTCAGCTCCTCACGACCATACCGAATCGCTGCTCAACTGTTTTTGGTCTGTGTCTGAATTCTTTGGTCTTTTTTTGGTCTATGTATCCGAATTTTTTGTCTGTGTCTGAATTTTTTGGGCTATGTATCTGAATTTTTGGGTCTGTGTTTGAAGTTTTTGGTCTACATGCCTGAATTTTTTGGTCTGTGTTTGAATGTTTTGGTCTATATGCCTGAACTGTTTGGGCTATGTGTCTGAATTGTTTGGTCTATGTGTCTGCATTATTTGGTCTATGTGTCTGAGGTTTTTGGTCTGTGTCTGAATTTTTTGGTCTGTGTATCTGAATTTTTTGGTCTAAGTGTCTGAATTTTTTGGTTACGTGTCTGAAGTATTTGGTCTACGCGTCTGAATTTTTTGGTCTACGTGTCTGAAGTTTTTGGTCTACGTGTGTGCTACGAGCCTGAATTTTTTGGTCAACGTATCTGAATATTTTGGTCTAAGTGTCTGATTTTTTTGGTCTAAATGTCTGAATTATTGGGTCTACGTGTCTGAATTTTTTGGTCTATGTGTCTGGAACGAAGACGTATTTCAACTTGAGCAACGAAAAAAGAATTCAATGAAAGAAAAGGTAATGCAGGAACATCTCCCTGTTGATTACCCCACTTCTAATCACCCCTTCAGAATCGTTCACCTTCCATCCAGCAATGGCGGATGAGCTGGGAAAGAGGAAAAACGGGAATAAGGGGGAGAGAGAACTGATGAAAAGTTGAAGCAAACTTCAA
This sequence comes from Macrobrachium nipponense, assembly GCF_015104395.2. NCBI lineage: Eukaryota > Metazoa > Arthropoda > Malacostraca > Decapoda > Palaemonidae > Macrobrachium > Macrobrachium nipponense. The sequence continues at coordinate 92,175,767 of NC_087209.1, read as the reverse complement.
CTGAAAACTTACTGAAGATAGAGAGATGTGAAACAAGAACTGGACGATCAGGGAACCAAGACTTGGAAACGTTTGTTGCCCAATCCATCTCGGTGATTGGAACGGCAGGTTTCCTTCGATTTAGCAGTGAAAAAGTGCTCTCGTTTAATTGCCTCGTCTTCAGAATGGTCTGGATTCTCACTGGGTCTGAGGATATGCATATGGTGAAATAAGGAAAGTCTTCTTTTTTTTTAAATCTGATGTGAAACTCACTGGAAAGTTTTTCGTGCCTACCCATTAATCTAGAAAAAAAGGAGTTTTTTTTTCTAAAACCATGAAACTCATGGCAATGTTTTTAAAGCTTACCCATTATTTAAAACTCACTGCAATGTTTTTAGTGCTGCTCATTAATTTTCAAAAATGTTTTTATTTAAGTCATTGAAACTCATAGCAATGTTTTTCGTGCCTACCCATTAATTTAAAAAAAGGCGTTTTTATTTCTAAACCTATGAAACTCACTGCCATGTTTTTCATGCCTACGCATTAATAAAAAAAAAAAGTCCTTATTATTACTAAATCTATGAAACTCACTGCAACGTTTTTAGTACCTACCCATTAATTATAAAAAAAAAATTATTTCTAAACCTATGAAACTCATTGCAACGTTTTTCGTACCTACCATTAATTTTAAAAAACCGTTTTCATTTTTAAGTCTATGAAACTCACTGCAATATTTTTAGTGCCTACCCATTAATTGAAAAAAATTGTTTCTATTTCTAAATCTATGAAACTCACTGCAATGTTTTTCGTTCCTACCTATTAATTTTAAAAAATCCTTTTCATTTCTAAATATATGAAGCTTATTGCAATGTTTTTCGTGCCTACCCATTAATTCCAAAAAAGACGTTTTTATTTCTAAATCTATGAAACTCATTGCAATCATTTTCGTGCCTACCCATTAACTATAAAAAAGGCGCCTTTATTTCTAAATCTGTGAAACTCACTACAACGTTTTTAGTGCCTACCCATTAATTATAAAAAAATTGTTTTTATTTCTAAATCTATGAAACTCATGGTAATGTTTTTTTGTACCTAACCATTAATTTAAAAAGAAAAAATTGGTGTTGATACCTAGAAGTATGAATACTGTGGGTTAGTATGTATCCCTTCATCTCTCTCTCTCCTTCCCTCTCACTCTCTCTATCTGTGTGTGTGTGAGCTTTCTCTCTCTCTCTCTCTCTCTCTCTCTCTCTCTCTCTCTCTCTCTCTCTCCCTGTCCGTAACGGCAGTTATGACCTATAAAAAACCCTTGACCAATAGAGCCAGAAAATAAAATAGTGATTATAGCCAGAGATGCTTTCAGAGCTCCCATGTTAGAAGTTTAAATAATGATAACAATCCAACATTTATTGTGAGAATGTCCAAAGTATAATCTGCGCTGGCAATCAAATTTTGGAAATAAATCCAACAGTAAAATCGTGTCAGAAACTTCAACATTTGCAATTAATCCAATTATATATTTGAACAATTGTAATTTGATTGGCAAGGTGAAAAAATATAAATAGAAGTCAAAACAAATCCTTCGGTCCAGCTGGCAAAACTATTTTAATAAAATAACAATAATACTACCAGAAGTTTAAGAAGATTTCGAGAAACAAAGCTATTCGACGAAACAAAAATAAATAGGTAGGCACGAAAAACATTGCAATGAGTTTCATAGATATAGAAATAAAAAGGAATTTCAAAAACTATTTTAATATAACACTAGTACTAACTGAAGTTTAAGAAGATTTCAATAAACATAGCTGTTCGACGAACAAAAATTAATAGGTAGGCACGAAAAACATTGCAATGAGTTTCATAGATATAGAAATGAAAAGAAATTCTAAAAACTATTTTAATATAACAATAATACCAACTGAAGTTTAAGAAGATTTCGATAAACAAAGCTGTTTGACGAGAAAGTCATGGACGGCGCTTATTTCCTCTAGGTTGGGCAACTCAGTTGCCAAGGGACTTGCTAATTTCTTTTATCCACCATGGTTACGACAACCATAGTAATTTACCTTAATTACAGTCACCACAGCCGTCTAACTACCATGACTATCATTCAGTGCTTTTAGCACTAATGAGGCACGGTGGGGGTTTGGAAAGAACGTAACCTGTTTTCGCCTAGTGAAACCTGGGTCACTTCTCTTATATTGTCTCTCTGTATTGTCTGTCTGTTGTTGTCTTCACATACACACACACACACACATACATACATATATATATACATACATACATACACATATGTATATGAAATGTGTGTCTGCGTAGTTGCTGTATTTTACCATATATAATGATTCCCATAAATATCGTTTTCATCTTGGAAGTCCATAGAGCTTATCAATATACAGGACATCTGAGAGCTTTCACATTCTGCATGTATTTGTTTAAATCGGAATCGGTCGCTTTATTTTACCGTTTTATGCATTCAATTAGTACCAACGAACATTTCAAAAAACGAACAGGAATGAAAATGTGTCATACTTGATGTATTTGCACTCATATTGCATCGTGGTTGGCATTATGAAATCTACTTATTGCGTAAGTAGGTCATACCGCTGTTCGCTGGGAGACTATAAAAGGATACGCTGAACAATTTGAGCAGCGTGTTGAACTTGACAAGCGAATAGATCATATTTCGAACGAGTAAGAATTAGTTCCCAACTTGTCCTCAACTTTCCCGTTATTCGCAAGTGTTTATTCTGCCGGAGGGTTTGGACCCAAGTAAGAGGATGAAGAGATTGAAACTGCTATTACAGCTTACCTCTTGAAAGCATCGAGTTTTTCTCTCGAGACGAGACGGGAAGGGCAAGGGCATTATCACGCAGACAGAACCGATTTGGATACTGGTGCGATCTTATGAGGCAGGTGAAATTGCATTTGAGGGAAATCAAATTGTATCATCAAATCAGCGACCCTCCTCCCCGAAAAAATGAATAGTCGAAATGGACGACTATATTCGTGTCACACTGAACAGAGAGATTGGGGGTGGATACCAAGTAATGTGTGGATACTAAATAATATTAGAATATCAGTAGTAAGAGGAGTTTTTTTTTTTACAAATATTCCATTACATCCTTCCCCAAGAAAGTATTAAAATAATATTACTCTTCCAAGATATTTTCTAAACTAGGTATAATTCCAAGCAAGAGAGGAAATTATTGATATGTACCATAAGAATAATTTTGGAAGTGTAAGGTATAACAAAGGTTTGTATTTGCAAGCTTTAAATAATGGAAATGACAAAAAAAAAAAAAAAAAAAAAAAACAATTCATGGTAAAGATCATAATCCTTCATATTTCGACATCGAACAACTTCCACATATCTATGGGTGATGAAGGGCGTGAGAAATGATGGAAATTCTAATTCCATAAGAACCTCGTAGTTTAGGTAATAAAACTCGACGTAAAAAACAGGATAAGAAAGAAAAGAAACAAGGAGAGTCAGAGCGCTGAAAAATGTTTACGTTTAAGAGATGGAACCCAACGTAGGAGGAAATGACAAAGGCAAGAATGCAAAACGATTTACCAAAGATTTGAGAAGTTCCACCTGCTTAACACGTGTCTATGTCATGGATTTTTCCTGCTTCGCCATGCTGCATCTAATTCCAGCTCTTTATGATATATTCATGGCGCCATTCACATAGGCAGCTGGTATGGAAGATCTCGTTCCCTTCAGCCGTAAAAAGACCGCCTCCATTTTTCTGCATCGTCATGCGAAACAGGCAGCTCCACTGGCTCTGGGTTCAAAGAGGTGTCGACAGGAGGTCTGCATGGCATGAAACTAGGTTTCTCTCTCTCTCTCTCACTCACTCTCTCTCTCTCTCTCTCTCTCTCTCTCTCTCTCTCTCTCTCTCAAGACTCCAGTTTAAAAAAATACACATTTTCCAGTACTCGAAATATGTACAACATGATGCTAATTTTAGCATTCTGTAAAAGAAAACTATTGAGATGGCTATTTGTCTGTCCGGTGGCACTTTTTCTGTCCGCCCTCAGATCTTAAAAACTACTGAGGCTACAGGACTGCAAATTGGTACGTTGATCATCCACCCTCCAATCATCAAATAGACCAAATTGCAGCCCGCTATCCTCAGTAGTTTTAATTTTATTTAAGGTTAAAGATAGCCATGCTCGTAGGTACCAACAACGCAGGCACACCTCCGGGCCGTGGCTGAAAGTTTCGTGGGCTGCGGCTGAAAGGACCACATTACTTTATTGGCTTCACAGGATTGCAGTGTTTTTTTTTGCTGTGCCACCCGCTCTTTCGGGGAATCTTGTGCCTGGATTCGTCTCCAGTGTAACTCATCTGTCTACCTCACGGCACAGATGCGAATTTTTCGAGCATATTTCGAAACGCATTCTTATTCATGCCGTTCTCATTCCGTATTCAATATCTGCAGAGCTACGAATATCCTTCCCCTTCTTGTCCGCTTCTACTCGCAAAAAGAATATACAAATAACAAAATTAGTAATATATATAAAAGAGAGAGAGAGAGAGAGAGAAGAGAGAGAGAAGAAAGAGAGAGAGAGAGAGAGAGAAATTTCCAAGGATGAATATGAAAACTGCCACAATTCCATACAACTAGGGAGAAAGCTTATCAGCAAAACGTCGAACCCCCTTATCCACACTGCTATTCTACCCCTCTCTAGCTCCATTATAACCCTTCTATACCATAGCCTCCTTGCAGTGGCTTAATGTCCTCAAGTTCATTCCACTTAACCAAAATATTTCAAATAACTTGGCTTTATCGGTTCCCTTTGGCTACCCTTTTACGATATCAACTCATCTCCACATCGGCCACCCGCCCGCCATTTCCATATTTAGTTCTTGAGGCACATAAATAGTGATATTAATTTTTCTTAACCTTTTCTGAACTTCCCATTCACACGTAAGAGTTGGCTCAATGGTTCTTTCTTAAAAGTCAAACCTTGGCTTCCATGGGTACACAATGTCTCTTCCGGGACTCAGGTCGTCTCTCACTTCCGCCCTCAGCCTTTCTAAGAACACCTAGCTACTCAATTGAAGGAATTTCTTCTTTTCTTTCACCACCTACTTTCACATTCACTTCCCTATCCTCTTCAATTCAATTACTGAACTTCATTACCTACTCTCGTTCACATACCTTTTTCCACTTTTCACCTACTATCCTCTTCAATCAATACTGATCTTCATTACCTACTCTCGTTCACATACCTTTGCCACTTTTCATCCTCGCCATTTCGTCCTTTCACAGATGTACAAGTGAATGACATATTCATATAAGACAGTTCTATATTATGAGAATAATATGCCACCATGAAGATGAGAGGTTTATCAGGATAATGCCACCTTGATGATGAGAAGTTTATCAAGATAATGTCACCTTGATGATGAGAAGGTTTCATATCCTCACCATTGTACGCACCTCATTCCCAGTGATTTGACATCCCCTTGTCTCCCATTTTTCTTTGCAAAAAGATCCCCCCTAAAAAGCTACTCCCTCTGCATCCTCAAAAGCCCAGTCAGGCAGTCCTAGGTTATCAATGACGCTAAAACATTTCGTATTCTGTTCATTTTCTCGGCCATGCATTTGAACTCTCACCATTTTGTCCTGCTACATTCAGTTTTATCCAAATATCGGGTCCGCATAATTGGACACTTTTCCTTTCTTTAAAGTCACTGTCATTCTATCTCAAAATTAGATACCCTTTCCCAGACCTACATTGTCTTCCTATGCAGACTGTACCATTCTCGTCCTGAATACACAGCATCCTGACCCGAAGAAAATGTATCATAAGGTATTTCTTCTCTTTTTTACTGCATATACTCATTAAAAGACTTATCAGCCATGGAGCTTTAGCCCCATGCATTTAGCAACTACTATGCTTTACATGGCGTTCGCCCGTGTAGTAGGGGTGGGGGGTAGGGAATACTACCATAGTAGGCCCTGCGTGGTTCGTAATAGGCGGTACTTCAAAAGGACAGATGCTGCATTCCAGTCTTACTTTTGAGGTAAAAGGCTAGGCCCACCGACGATAACTGTTGGGACTACAGCCATGACCTTGCAGTCTTTACTTTTGAGTAAAAGGCTCGGCCACCGCGAATAAAAAAAACTGTGGAAAACTGGTACCTTACAGGTGGGGACGTTTTGGTCAAAGGCTCGGAGCCCACCGCAATAATTGTGGAAAACTGGTGGGCTTTGCAGTCTTGACTTTTGAGTAAAAGTCCGGCCCCCACCCCCCCTGTGAAAATAATTCGTGGAAAACAACGTTGCCTTGCAGGTGGACTTTTGGTCAAAGGCTCGGCCCACCGCAAATAATGGTGGGAAACTGGTGCTTTGCAGTCTTACTTTTCAGTAAAAGTTCTCGGCCCCACCGCCAAATAAACTGTGGGAAAAACTGTTTGCTCCTTGGCAGGTGAGGACTTTTTGGTCAAAGGCTCGGCCCACCGCCAATAAAACTGTGGAAACTGTTGCCTTGCAGGTGGACTTTGTTTTTGGTCAAAAGGCTCGGACCACCGCCAATAATGTTTGGAAACTGTGCTTTCAGGTGAACTTTTTAGTCAAAGGCTCAGCCCAACGCCAATAACCGTGGAAAACTTTGTTCCTTTCAGGTGAACGTTTTAGTCAAAAGGCTTCAGCCCCAACGCCAATTAACCGTGGAAAACTGTTGCCTTACAGGTTGAAACGTTTTAGTCAAAAGGCTCCAGCCCAACGCCAATAACCGTGGAAAACTGTTGCCTTACATGTGAACGTTTTAGTCAAAGCTCAGCCCAACGCCAATAACCGTGGAAACTGTTGCCTTACAGGTGAACGTTTTAGTCAAAGGCTCAGCCAACGCCAATAACCGTGGAAACTGTTGCCTTACAGGTGAACGTTTTAGTCAAAGGCTCAGCCCAACGCCAATAACCGTGGAAACTGTTGCCTTTCAGGTGAACGTTTAGTCAAAGGCTCAGCCCAACGCCAATAACCGTGGCAAACTGTTGCTTACAGGTGAACGTTTTAGTCAAAGGCTCAGCCCAACGCCAATAACCGTGGAAAACTGTTGCCTTTCAGGTGAACGTTTTAGTCAAAGGCTCGGCCCACCGCCAATAACTGTGGTCGTAAAAGCCCATTTGCCAAACAACAAACCATGCCTGATGTTTTAAGGCGCATAAGGCAAACGAACTCTTAGTGTAGGAATAACGGTGGGAAAGAAGATGCTTTACATGGCGTAAGACAGCAACCATATTCTTTTTTCAAGCAACCCTATTTAGGGTTATCTCTTCCAACCGAGGGGTCCTCGGCTTTCTCATGGTAGCTCATCAGTCTTGTCTTTTACAGCATGAACACCACTGAGTAACAGTCATGTGATTTGGGATGAAGCAGTATGCCCACGGCCCTTTCTGTTCAGACTGTAACTCACTAGAATTAGCTAACGGCCGGGTACCTGACTTCAGGAAACTGAGACCTCAGGAAACTGAGAAGATAAAAAAAAAAATAGATGACAATAAATAAGATGGAAAGCTAACAGGGAACGAAACGATACTTCAAAGAAAGTTGACCACAAAAGTACGAAAGAAAAATTAACGTAAAGGACACGTAGCGGAAAAAAAATTGAAGAAGAGAGAGAGAGAGAGAGAGAGAGAGAGAGAGAGAGAGAAAACCGAAGTGTAGATGCTTTGAAACATAAATTGCGCAATCAATCTCGGAGTTTGGTGCAGCTGGTTTCTTCCCCGTCGACCGTAAAAAGCGCTTCCGCTTGTTTGCATCGTCCTGAGAGTCATGAAGCCTCAGTGGCTCTGGGATCCAGGCAGTGACGGGAAGGGATTGCCTGCCGTGCTGTCTGTTCCATCTGCCTGTCTCTTTGACTGTCTGTATGTTCACATTCATGACTCTTTACGACTTTTTTTTGCTTTGTTTGCATGATATCATGTCAAAAGATTTTTGTCTTTTGTCTGTCTGTATGTTCCCATCCATGACTCTTTACAACTTTTTTTTTCTTTTTGTCTGTCTGTATGTTCACATCCATGAGTCTTAACGACTTTTTTTTCTCTTTGTCTGTCTGTATGTTCACATCCATGACTCAAATACTTTTTTTGTCTTTTGTCTGTCTGTATGTTCACATCCATGACTCTTTACGACTTTTTTTCGTCTCTTTGTCTGTCTGTATGTTCACATTCATGACTCTATTTGTTTGGCTCGACAACTTGACCATATATCAAAAACATTCAAAAATTTTCAGAAAATTTATGTCAGATATATTTTTTCAATTCACTTGAATTTTTCCTGTATATATACCTGAGTTTTTTCTTCGTTCTTTTTCTTTTTCATTCAGTTATCTTTGCGTTAACCCCTATTTCCTTGTAAAGAAAATGTAAATAGCTTGAGATACTATTTAACCAGAATCAGGATCCCAACTGTAGGAAACAGAGCAAGGAAATACACAGAGTACAATAGAATATAAACAATGTAACAAAATGACTATCAGTAAAGTATCAAGGTATTCGTTATCATAGTTACTGTTATCTTAAGCTTGTTTAAGGAGAGTCATTGCTGGAATAACGCTATAAAAATGAAGATATATGACCAAAACGTATACGACGCTTTATGACTCTTTAAGTCGTAGAAAACCAAAATGAAAATATATAGCGGCTACGTCTTTTGGAAATCATACAGTGGAAGTCCCTGAATGACCTGTGAAAGCACTCTATGATTAATAAAAAAAAAAATAAACATAAAATCCAAGTCTCGCAGACTCCCATGAGAGGTAACGAACCCCAAACTTTGAAATGCGAGGCATGTAGGACCTCCCGGACCTTAATGAAGGAATCCACTAATTCCGGACTGATGTTCATGACAAAAGGGGGTTAAAGTACGCGAACGAACCTGCTTTCTAAAGCATCCACGACTGTCCTCAGAAATGTCTGAAGAAGACTTAATTTCAAGAGGGAGATCGTATAATAATGCGGTTATAGTTACGAAAAATGGGGCAAATACTTGCAAATAGTTTTTTTATGCAGAACTGAATGTCACAAAAAAATAACAAGGTGGAAAAACATATGTACTAGTTGGGGTAAGTTCAAATAACGACGATCTAAAATGGCAGCATAATGCCACCTTGATGATGAGAAGTTTATTAGGATAATGCCACCTTGATGATGAGAAGTTTATAAAAATAATGCCCCTTGATGATGAGAAGCTTATCAAGATAGTGCTACCTGATTATGAGAAGTTTATCAAGATAATGCCCCTTGATGATGAGAAGTTTATCAAGATAGTGCCACCTTGATGATGAAAGTTTATCAAGATAATGCCACCTTGATGATGAGAAGTTTATCAAGATAATGTCACCTTGATGATGAGAAGTTTATAAAGATAATGCCACCTTGATGAGAAGTTTATCAAGATAATGCCACCTTGATGATGAAAGTTTATCAAGAGAATGTCACCTTTATGATGATAAGTTTATCAAGAGAATGCTGCCTTGATGAGAAGTTTATAGAGATAATGCCACCTTGATGACGAGAGGTTTACAAAAATAATGCCACCTTGATGATGAGAAGTTTATTGCTACCTTGATGAGAAGTTTATGGAGATAATGCCACCTTGATGATGAGAAGTTTATGAAGATAATGCCACCTTGATGATGAGAAGTTTATCACGACAATGCCACCTTCATGAGAGGTTTATCAAGAGTTGATGCTTCTTGTGTTGCAATACAAGAGAAATCATAAATAACATGAAAGGTGGAAAAGGGAATTTTCCACCCACTATCAAAACCAGCATTATTGAAACTGTATGTATTAATCTATCCTAACTGATCACCTTTCTTCCACAAATGGAAGGAGGAAAAGAGAGTAGGACAAATTGATGAAAAGTTAGTAGATTACGAATGGAAATCGATAAGGTGTGAATTACTACAGATTCTGAAAGGGAATAAATTGAGGAAAGCCAATAACAATTCAAAAGAAAATCTAAAGGAATAAAGGCGAAAAAGCGAAATGAATACGCGAATACAAACGAAAATGTGAAAGGAATGAGAAGAGAAAAGATGTAGAAAATGAATGAGAATAAAAACGAAAATGTGAAAGGAATGAGGAAAGAAAAGATGTAGAGAGCGACTATTTATAAGAAAACTAGAAAAGAAGTATGATATTAATCGAACATCACTTCTTCCAGGTTTTTCCCTTGGGCGTGATATTGCATCAGAAGCCCGAGACTTTCTAAGACGCTTATTGCAGAATCCATCTTGGAGGCTGGTAGGTAGGTAGGTAGGTAGGTAGGTACTGCGGGGTCTCTTTTTCCCTTCGTCTGCAAAAACCGAGACCATTCCTCTGCATCGTCATGCAAAGAGCCAGGGGGCTTCAGTGGCTCTCGGTTAAAGGCGCTGGCATTGAGGCGACTGCAAGCACTGAAGTTGGCCACCACTGACCCCGTTACCTTCAACCAACAGCCCTCAAACTCCCCCCCCCCCCCCAACCTCCCCCCCCCCCCCCTCTCTCTCTCTCTCTCTCTCTGTCTCTCTCTGTCTCTCTCTCCATTTTTGGAATAATATAACGATATAATATATATATATACTATATATTATATATATAATATATACACGTAATACACATTACATACTATAAAACATACACACACACACACACACACACCATATATATATATATATCAATAGAAGGATCCACAGTAATATCATTGTTTATCTAGATATAATATATTTATGAAAATGTATACAAAGCTTAAAGCTTTCGTCCATCCTCCTGTGGACTTAATCACTAAGCAAATGAGACATGTATTGGTAAAGAATTCCAAATAAACATAAACAAACAGACAAAAAATTAACAAGGTTAAAAAAATGCGAACAAGTCATTGGGTCGTATTCCTTTCCATAATTCGCTGTGATCTTCGAGGCGGGACAAGCGCCGGTCTTCATTCCTGAATGACATCTTGAGGGTCGTTAGCCAAAAAGGTAGTTTGTAGATCAGACTCTGGAACGGGCGAAGGGTGGTTATCTACATTATCAGATTGAAGGAGGCTGTCACATTTCTGAAGTTCTTTATTCTGGCCCTTTTGCAAATTTCTTCACTCAAAAGTAAATTGTTCTGTATTCCAGTATTCCCTCAAAAGATGTCATTCAAAGTGATGAGAGCTCCTTCCACAATTCTCCTAGTGGTCCTATCCGCACTCTTATAAATAACTTTTTCTCCCTTGAAGTCGATGGCATGATTGGAATCCCAAGCATGCTTGGCAATGGCTCTGTAAACGTTGCCCAAAACGGCAAGCTGCAACATGTTTCACGTTTCCTCTGGTCCAGGGGAACGACCGCTTTCACCAAATAATATAGCATTTGTCACCATTTTTACATCCTATAGCATAGACTCCAACATCGGTGTTTGGTTTTCTGCACAAATACGTACATACATTTTTATTCCAATCATGACGAGAAAATCAAACGCAACGTTCTGACCAATTTGTTTTTTAGGAGCTCGAGTGAATTTTTTTTGAGCTTTCTAGAGTCCGGGAAGTGTGACCCTTAGTTTCTAGAGTCGAGTGTGAAAAACTAGTCATTTGCTATAGGATGTAAAAATTGTGACAAATGCTATATTGGTGAAAGCGGTCGTTCCCTGGACCAGAGGAAACGTGAACATGTTGCAGCTTGCGTTTGGGCAATGTTTACAGCGCCATTGCCAAGCATGCTTGGGATTCCATCCATGCCATCGACTTCAAGGGAGGAAAAGTTATTTATAAGAGTGCGGATAGGACCACGAGGAGAATTGTGGAAGGAGCTCTCATCACTATTTTGAATGACACCTTGAGGGGAATACTGGAATACACAATTCACTTTTAAGGGAAGAAATTTGCAAAAGGGCCAGAATAAAGAACTTCAGAAATGTGTACAGCCTCCTTCAATCTGATAATGTAGATAACCACCCTTCGCCCGTTCCAGAGTCTGATCTACAAACTACCTTTTTGGCTAACGACCCTCAAGATGTCATTCAGGAAGAAGACGGTGCTTTGTCCCGCCTCGAAGATCACAGCGAATTATGGAAAGGAATACGACCCAATGACTTGTTCGCATTTTTTTAACCTTGTTAATTTTTTTGTCTCGTTTGTTTATGTTTATTTGGAATTCTTCAGCAATACCATGTCTCATTTGCTTAGTGATCAAGTCCAATAGGAGGATGGATGAAAGCTTTAAGCTTTGTATTTATTTTCATATACATATTATACCTAGATAAACAAGGATATTACTGTGGATCCTTCTATTGATTTCTTATAAGCACGATACTGTGATTTTCTATTGCATATATATATATATATATATATATATATATAGATATATATATATATATATATATATATATAGATATATATATATATACAGACGCACACACACACACACACACACACACACACACATATATATATATATATATGTATATATATATATATATATATATATATATATATATATATATATATATATATATACTATATATAAGCGCCTGGCGGTGGCCAACCGTAAGCCGGCATTGCTTGAGCCGTCATGTTATCGTTATTTTTCATTGGTAGAAAGAAAAGCAAGGGCATATTTGGAATCCTCGTGTGAAATGTTCAATCAGAATAATGGTTTATCTTTTTCTCTACGACTAATATTAAAGAAACTAATATGGACAGATATCCGGCCAGATGTTCGGATCAAACAAAACGGAACCCATGTCAAAATCATCCCTAATATCACCGTTATTTTTCATCGCTGAAGAATAGTAAATGCAAATTGAAATCCTCGTGAAAAGTCCTAATAGAATAATGCTTTCTATTTCTATACGAATAATAATCAAAAAGTTAGCATGGCCGGATATCCGGATCAAAACGGCACCTGGTTAAAAACCATCGCCATAAAATCTATACTATATGGACCGACTTTGATTAACTTCAGTCCGGTAGTTTCACCGCTATAGCGAACATATATGCATATAGATATACATACATAGTCCGACCATCAGTTTATAAATATATATATATATATATATGATATATATATATATATATATATAATATATATATATCTATATATATATATATATATATATATATATATATATATACGTATATATAGTGTGTCTAACCATGCAGTACTTTTGTTCTGATTCCATTCTTGAATCAAACGCTGTGCCTTTTTTTTATATTATCCTTATTTCAGTTATTATTCTTTATTTATATATATCCTCTGTATTGCTTTACTGTCTTTCATTTCCCTCTATGTAAATATTCCATTTTTGTATCCTTCCGCATATAACGAAAACGTGATATTTTTATGTAAAATGTAGTCTATGCCAGTAATCCAGTTATTTTTATCGAACATTAATTTAAGCTATATACCATAAAGGAAGGTCAAAGCTGAAAAATAGTTAGTGTACCTTAATTTTATCAAACCACTGAACTGATTAACAGTTTTCGGGCTGGCCCGAAAACCCGAAGCATTAGATATTTATTTACGTGGCTAGGAACCAATTGGTTATTTAGTAACGGGACCTACAGCTTATTGTGGGATCCGAACCAAATATATCGAGAGATGAATTTCTAATCACCAGAAATACATTCCACTGATTCCACGCTGGCGGCAGCTGGGAGCGAAGTCTGGCTACCAGATCGGTCGAGGCTGAAACTAGGCGATAGACATTCGGACGTTAAACAATGGAAATATCAAATCCATGAGGGAGTAAAATATTTCATAGAAGGTAAGAAAATCCACTTTAATTTGTATGGGCATACATTGTCTCTGTTGATGCAATTGGTCAAAACATCCAATACAAAGAATATATGTACACCCATAGATTACGGATTTTCTCACTCATTCCGGGATCACGAGAGGGTGGGTGATTATATATATATGTATGTAGTATATATTATATATATATATAGTATATATATATATAGATATATATATATATATATATATACTATACATATATATATATATATATATATATATATATAATATATATATATATATATTATATATATATATATATATATATATATAGAGGTTTTTTGCCACGAAGGAAAAAAGGAAAAAGCTTTTTTTCATTTTTTCATTTTTCGTGGCAAAAAAAAAAACTTTATTATACATAGTATCACGTTTTATATACTTCGTGATCAAGTTATTCATATATATATATATATATATATATTATATATATATATATATATATATATATATAGATATAGATATATATATATAATGTATACGAGAGTAAAAAGACAGCATGTAAATTTTAAACAGAATAAATTTAGGCAAAGTATCAACACCCCCAGGTATCAGTGAGGGCAATCCTTCGATATCAAAATGGTATAAATATGAATATAACGCTGAAAGAAGGGTACTATGTAAGAAGACCAACAAATGGGACGGTATATACCAATTCGAACAGCCTTTGCAACGAGCCGCGTTCATTCTCTCTGTTGCCTGAGTGTGGTCATATGAAATATTATTCTCTCTTGAATTTCTCGAGAGCAAGAGTCTCTTCACAAACACCCAAGAGAGACGTCGAATCCGAAACCCTGAAATGAGAGACGCGGCGGAAAATCCCTGACCATAACGGACCAATTTGAACTGATGCTTGAGACCCAAGGATTCTTGAAGGGACTCGGGAAAAAGATGAGTGATGCCGCTTTCAGAGAGAGAGAGAGAGAGAGAGAGAGAGAGAGAGAGCGAGATTGAGAGAGAGAGAGAGAGAGGAGATTCGAAAGCGTGGGAGGGGAAGAGCTACTAAAAAGAAGAGCATTTTAAACCAACGAAACGGACGGGACTTTTCATGTTGAGGCTGGAAAAATTTATGCAGGAAGTTTGCAGACTTTTGATAAAAACAGATACTGTTATTGCAGCCTGCAATAGCGTATTTAAGCGAAGTTCTTCTGTTATTGACTTCCTGACCATCAGGGGTAAATAAGGATTTTCGACACCTCTGTAGGTAAAAGGAATGTACAAGAATAATTACGGGGGGTGGCCAAATTGTTTTATCTCTAAGGATTAAAATAACATCAGTTGAATACTTGCTAATGATGATAATTTAAATGATTATGATTCAGGGAGATGTGAAAGTGACACGTGCCAGAGGCTTTTTTTTTCTTTTGTGGTAATATCACAAGAAAACAGCGTTCAAGAAATGTGAGGGAAAGCTAGACAATACTGCATTTGTCAAACCACAGGAAGCCAAAGTGATTGCATTCTCTTCACGAAACCAAATTCCAGGGCAACAATTCTTTAAATTAGACTCCTTTTGACTTGAGATCATCGTTTCACTTGCCACGTACGCCAGATGTAAAAAAAAAAATGAATGGGTTCTGAAGGTCACGACAGAAATAAATGAAGGACTTCGCGTAAACACCACTAAATTGCAAGGTGTAATAGCAGTGGCTTTTTTCTCAAAAGTCCACAAACATCTTCCTATATAAGTCTCGCCATCCTTCACATGAGAAATCCCCATCCGGTTCGTTGGCTTAGATGATCTCCTTTTTAGTATCTTTCCCCTCCCACGCTTTCAAATTCTCTACTCTCTCTCTCTCTCTCTCTCTCTCTCTCTCTCTCTCTCTCTCTCTCTCTCTCTCTTGGGGAGCGGCATCACTCACCTTTTTTTCCTGAGTCCCTTCAAGAATACTTCGGTCTCGCGAATCAGTTTCGAATTATACCCGCGTCTCTCATTTCAGGGTTGCGGATTCGATGTCTCTCTTGGGGTGTGTGTTGGACTCAAGCTCTCGAGATATATATATATATATATATATATATATATATAATATATATATATATATATATATATATATATATATATATATATATATATATATATATATATATATAATATATATATATATCTTTGAAGTTGGTTCTGAAGGCTTTGTAGTGACAAGCGTATCCAAAAAAAAAAAAAAAAAGAGCAAAAGAGCAAAGAATTTGAGAAGTTAAGAGGGCATTGTGGCAATTACAGTTGCATATGTATATTCTCCCTAAAGTAATGTATACACACACACACAACACACACACACACACACACACATATATATATATACTATATATATATATATATAATATATATATATATATATATATATGTATATATATATATATATATATATATATATATATATATACTCGAGCTACAATGTCCTTTAATATCTATTCGCTCTACCTCGGAAGTTAATATATTTTCATATATGCTTAACCGAAGGGGGAATTTTTTCTCGATAATAGATTTGCCTGGACCAGGGCGCGAACCTATGGATCCTTTCAAACCCAGGAAACGTCAGTGAAGCTTACCTGGGTTTGAAAGGATCCATAGGTTCGCGCCCTGGTCCAGGCAAATCTATTATCGAGAAAAAATTCCCCTTCGGTTAAGCATATATGAAAATATATTAATTCCGAGGTAGAGCGAATTAGATATTAAAGGACATTGTAGCTCGATATATGTATATGAATCACGGAAATGTGATATGACTTCTATTAATATAGAATATTATTAACATTATTATATATATATTATATATATAGACATAATAAATATAATCTAATATTATATATATATATATATATATAATATATATAATTATATATATATAATATATTATATTATATATAATATAATATGATTTAGAGAGGAGAGAGAGAGGAGAGAGAGAGGAGCGAGAGAGAGGGAGAGAGGAGATGAGAGAGACGAGAGAGAGAGAGAGAGAGAGGCCAACTTTATAAACGTCCGTTGTATATTTGATCATAAACAGATCATGACGTTCTTCACAATATACGCAACCAAAGATGCAGGTGGTCCAAGAGCAAAATCGGACGTGCTAATGAGGAGATATCCTCGGGGATTAAACTGCAATTTTCCCGGCATTGACTCATTTCTACCGTGAAAAAGAATTTTTTTTTTCTATTTTTTTTCAGGAGTGAAATGAATGAGTCTGTATCTATGCGCAGACGTCACACTGAAAATTGTAATAACAATATGAGTTCTTGCGATAATCTTTGGAGCACTTTCGGCCATTCAGCTCTTAATAGAGATGAGGAAATTGGAATTTTTGGACAGCAAGATGAAAAAATCCAGAAAACAAAAGAAAGTACAAGACTTTGAAAGGCAAAACCGGGAGAAAACCCCACACGTGCACTAAGAAGTTACAGTTAAAGAGGTTGGACAAAAAGAGTGAAGATAGGAAGCGGGAATGGAGGGAGAGTAAATGGGCAGAAATTGGGAGCAGTAGAGATCGAAGGTATGCTGAAAACAACAACTCGAATTATTTTATTTATGATTTTTTTAATAATTAGATCTGAGTTTCTGTATCGCTTTCCGCACATCAGTGTGCAGCACTTTGCGACAAAGAATAAATTAGTAGCATTCAATTTAGCACCGTTTCTAAAATTGCTCTCTTATTATTAGGCGATTTTATTTTATTTACTTTTATTTGGTGGTAAATAAAGAGCAGAATGTTAAATCCCTCTCCATCCGACGAATCTGTGGTAATACTCCGATGACGACTGATCGTAAAAGATGAGGTAAGTGTCCATTAAAGGGAAATATTGCGGGTGGAGCTGCACCAAGATCTAGGGCGTTTTTATTTTACAGATTTTGCACAAAACAGTTCAGATAACAGGCATATCTAACGAAAACATTCTCGCGCATATTTTACGCGGACAACAGGACCTCAGTTATGATTGGAAATTTAATTTTATCGACACTGCAATGATGCGCTTACGTAGTATAATATATATATATATATATATATATATATATATATATATAATATATATATAGATAGATATCTATATCTATCTATAAGATATATATCTTTATATATATATATATATATATATATATATATACTATATAGTTATCATATATATATAATATATATATATATATATCTATATATATATATTTATATATATATATATATATATATATATATATCTCATATATATCTATATATAGATATATATATATATATAATATATATATATATATTTATAAGCTATTATAGATATATTTAATATATATATAGATATATATACTATATATATATAGATATATATATAGATTATATATATATATATATATTATAGATATATATATATATATATATATATATGTATATATATATATATATATATATATATATATATGAGATATATATATATGTGTGTGTATTATATGTTATAATATATATATATATATATATATATATTATATTATATATATTTATATTTATATATATATATATATATATATATATATATACATATATATATATATATATATATATATATATATATATATATATATATATATATATATATATAGTTAAGGTAGGTTGGAAATAAACAATATCAATTACGTCCAACGGATTCCGATGAATAATGCGTTTGATTTTCATCCCCAGTGAGACGAATTGTTCACTGCATCAAAATCGAACATGCAGATCTTTGATGTGATTTCCATTCTGAGCTTTTGACTTTCAGTTCGAAATTAAACATACACCCTGGAGGAGATTAAAGAGAAAAACGTGCCACCTCTGTTGGTCCCGGGTTCAAGGGCTGCTCGTGGTTTGATAGATTTAACTGGGAGCGCAATCTTAGGTCATGGAAGAGCCCAAGAGTCTACCTGCCAAGTCATCAGCACCCACTTCTGGTTCTGCCTTATCCTAATTCAGCTCTTGAGGCCTTACGTATATGTGTAAACGTTCAATCTCTAGGAAACTGCAAGACCGTGCAATGAAATATCCTTTGCCTCTGCCACGCAGGAGCGAACTTTAAAGCTTAAAAAAAAGGTCAAGTGACAAAAGAATCGTCCAGTGTCACAATCTTCCCCTCAAGTGCTCTCTCATAAGGTCATCTGTCCCTCCTTTCGCGAAGTTATTGACCATCTTTCTCCCATCCGCGTCAAACCTTAATTGGAACGTAAGGGGAACGGGCGTAGTACGTGAGACGACTTTCTTAAAGAACTACAAAGGGGGAAAAATACACGTTATTTTGTTTCAAGACAGATCCTTCACAAAGTCCTTTCTCTACCCT
>NC_087209.1:92144217-92154217 GCF_015104395.2 Macrobrachium nipponense | reverse complement strand
AGACGATGTTTGTTTGCCTGTATGGTGTTTTTACGTTGCATGGAATCAGTGGTTATTCAGCAACGAGACCAACTTCTTTAAGTGACTTCCAAACCACGTCGAGAGTGAACTTCTATCACCATAAATACACATCCCTAACCCCTCAGTGGAATGCCCGAGAATCGAACTCGCGGCCACCGAGGTGGCAGGCAGGCCAAGACCATACCGATCACGCCACTAAGGCGCTCCCAGATGGTGGTCACTGTACGGGGCTAGCGCTGTCAGTGCCCCTATTATCACTGGCACGTCATGCTTATTATCAGGGTACAGATCAGAATACCGCGCAATTCAACCATATCGTCGACGTTTCCACAAACCGTCGTATCTGCAAAATTCTTCTTTTGATTTCTCTCATTTTATATCATCTTTTTATCAAGTACTTTAGTCGGTAAACTGTAGATTTTTTGGTAGTTGATAAGTTTAAGACCTCTTTAAAAGTTTAAATAATTTCTTAAAATCACAAAGATTTCCTAATAATGTTTATCAAAGATATTCGTCAGCTAATGATTCGACATCTATATGTCACTTTGTGGTGACATTCTTATTTGAAATAAGGGATATTCGTCAAACACCCAATCTAAGGTTGAAATTTTGCCTCACATAAATACGTACAATATAGGCTGAGATTGTAAGACATATACATATTTATTTGTTTGTCATATATATATATATATATATATATATATATATATAGATATATATATATTATATATATATATAATATATATATTATATATATATATAGCAGGTGAAAAGGCAAAACAGCTCAATACATGGGTTGCTTTATTGTTGCCAAGCGTTTCAAGACCCAATGGTCTCATTTTATAGGCTATAAAAAAAAAAAATACATAAATTACAAACTTGTCCAGCAAGATTAACATAAATCTTTACAAACGAATAAGCACGAGAAAAAAAATATACGTATATAGAAATTTCAAATAAAAATAAAAAAAACTAAAAACACACAATGTATTAAACACTAAATAAAAATTGTTAAAAAAAAATACCTCGAACGACTACGATTCTGAGGATTCCGATATAACACTCACTACCATCAAAAAGAATCTTGAGAATGACAGCTCTCCCATGGATGTTTCTGATATACTTAGTTCAGAGTGTGATTCAGTGTGTGAAGCTTATACAAGATCCCAGTATCAAAAACTACTTTGTTTTTCTCATTTTGAAAACCACGACAGTTACGAAAATCACAGTGTGATAATAAGTAAGAATTGTGATAAAGCGTCTGCAAAATGATACAATATCTTCGAAAAAGACACTGGCTCTGATTCTGTTAGTGCAACATATTCTGAATAGGTTGAAGTTGATGGCTTTGCAAAACAACCAAGTGGACTGTCGCCATTAAATATTCGACAATACTGATATTGTATATGTCGAAAACAAGCTGAGATATCAATGAGAGTCTTTGATATTAAAGATCAAGGTACACTGGCTTTTTTTGGTGATGGTAATAACTCATTTTGCCACAAAATGTGTGATTCGACGGTTTGCGGACACGCCGACGATATGTTATATTCCATTTGGAATGAGAAGAAGCACCATATAAAATTTAAAAAGAAAAAAAAAATAGTATTGGGATAAAATGTAAATTGATACGATAGCAGCTACAACTCGATTGCAATATTCATGAATGATAAAACCCCATCGAAAGCTGTAAGTTCATACTTCTCTGCACCGACGACAGATTATTGTTCTTTATAATATTTCAAATACATCTTGCAAGAACTTCGACTTCTTGGCAAATCATAAACATATTTCAACACATTAAAACTTTTCTTGATATCTGTATCATTTTCACGTCTCACCTAAGGGTGGTCATCTCAAAATTGTTCTTTAAATTTTGCAAAATATTGCCTTCGTATTACCTTGTAACGAACTACAAAATTGCAAGGCCCGGCATTCATTATATTCCTAACCAGTCTCCCAACACAGCCAAAAGATAGCATTTATGAATCATTTCCATTAAAGCTTATGGTAAGACTACATTGATTTCTCAAAAATCTTCCAGCATTACCGGCATGACCCACGACTTTCCTAAGTTGGAAAATCTTAGTTTTTGGAAAACTTGAGATTCTTTTACTGTCACGGGCAATTAACGTCTACGCTTTAAGAACCTGTCTTTCAGAAAACAGCTTTAATCAGCCTTCTTTGTTTATTTGTATGGTGTTTTTACGTTGTATGGAATCAGTGTTCATTCAGCAACGGAACCAACGGCTTTACATGACTTCCGAACCACGTAGAGAGTGAACTTCTATCACCAGAAATACACACCTCTAACCCCTCAGTGGAATGCTCGAGAATCGAGCTCGCGGCCACTGAGGTGGGAGGCCAAGACCATATCGATCACGACACTGAGGCGCTCTGGAGTAGTATTGGAGAATGTAGTGGACCTAACTCCTTCCGTCAAGAAGAACCAAAATAAATTTCAAAAATGAAACAGTACAGAATATTTCGGGTTTGCGTGATTTCAATATTCAGTCACCGTCCATTTTTTTTTTCATAAGGTCTAATACCTGCAATGTTTATTCCTCATTTTCGACATGAAAGGTCGTATCCCCTTTCAAGACAGGTTATTTTCCACGCACAAATCTTCCAAAACGAACAAAATGATATACATACAAAATTAGAGAACGTGAAATTATTAAACACAAAACATAAAATGGTAGGAGAGCGGGTTTCGAAAACAGATCATAATCATGGAGCAAAAGGTTTTTATGAAACATCGCAAGGGAAGACAAAGAGTAATGAGGATGAGGGGGTGAGCAGGCAGGATCATCTCTCACCTCAATCAGGCCACAACATCTCTGACCTGAACATCACTGAGGAGCTGCAAGGCTCATGCATGATACCGAAAGCAAATTAAAGCAATATGGCTGGCCATGGGGAAGAAAGCTCGCTGTACAAGCTTCCAAGATGAATTGTTCATTAAGCGTTCCAAGGTATTGTACTGTTATCACCTAGCAGGAAAATTCACTTCTTTGTCCTCACCATATTTTTTTTTCTTTTGTTTCTTTATATTGTTTTTGTAAATCACCATCAAGCGAATTCTCCCTCTACAGCTACCAAGTCTTAACTGACCCATCTATCACGAATAAAGTGCCTTATTTCCATCATTCTCTTCAGTCAATTTCACGTTCAAGCATCCTCAGCTGTCTTTGAAGTCAGCTTTACCTAACTTTCCACCTTCTGCTTTATGACCATCTTTTCTCTTCCCTCATCCTGGTTGAATGATGGCGCTCAATCCTGAAGGATTGCATCATACCGTCTCGATAATGCAGGTTCCGGTTTGGATAGGAATTATCTTTTGCTCAAGAAGGATAACCCGAAAGGCTTTCCACAGAGAAGTCTTTATCCCTTCAGTTCAGATTTTCTTTTCTCTGAGGAAGTTCGAGGATGCTGTAAGTGATTATTGCCAGATATATCCATACTTATGTTTACAATATACAATAGTGAGATGCAATTTATGCTAGCAACTCTTTGTTGTTCAGGAGAGTTCTCAATTTTTGCAGTAACCATTTACGTATAAATTTCTTCTAATTTCCAACATGACTTTCAACTATTAGTTCATAAAAAAATGTCTATCGATCCTTATGATCACTATAAAATAATCTCAGTATTTACCAGAGTAAGACTTTTTTTTTAACTTCTTCATTCATCACTCGTTCCTGAGAGATAGATTAGGATAAGGAAAGCCCTATATCATGGCTGAGACTTTCCCTAATTTCTAAGGTATAGATGTGAATATTTTGGAACTAAAAACTAGTTTTTTACATTCCTCACCATGTCCGCGTCTTTGTAACATTCTATTTTAAAAATCGGACCTTCTTTCTTTTACCTTATGCATTGTTTATGCGTTTATTCTTTGAAAGGTTGTGGTGGATGTAATTTTATATCATCGTTAGATTTGCAAATAATGCAAAAGTTGAAATATGCGAAAACAGAAGGTTTAGAAGAAAGATAACGTTCTCCTAGAACACATTAGTTATCTTTTTTTTTGGCTGTTTGTATTATTGGTTAGAAAATATATGGGCGGTAATTCGACTCCTGAAGAAAATACGATGAAAAAATTTGCAAGCTAAAAATCCACATTAAATTAGAGAGAACAAACCCCACCGCCCCCCATTCGTAAAAAATTGTAATTACGAAGTACCATGAAGAGGGAAGTAGACTCTACGACGTATCTGACAATATAAATTTTGAAATGATATCGAGGAGAATAAAGTATCTATTTTACGATAACAATCTAAATAATTATATATATATATATATATATATATATATATATATATATATATATATATATATATATATATATATTATATATATATATATATATATATATATTATATATATATGTATATATATATTATATATATATATATATATATATATATATATATATATATATATATATATATATGCATGGAGTGTAAATATATATATATATATATATATATATATATTATATATATATATATATATATATATAAATATATATATATATAATATATATATACATAGATGCTTAAAAAATCACAGTAGATGCACGTGACTTCATAAATAAGCGAATTCCACAGGAAAATTATAGTCAGAAATCCAAGCGCTTTCGTCTTTACTCAGACATTGTCAAGGAGTTAATGAGGTACAATTGGAGAGAAAGGTCTCAGGTACAACACAAGATCAAGAATACCAGATGGTTAATTGTCAAAAGGTTAAAAATTAAAAGAGATAATCCAGGATTATCGGATATCACACGGTCACAAACCTAAACAGATTGACCCTAACCGAAATTACATAGTTTCTTTACAGTCCAAAAAACATGTAAAACTGAATATATTAATTTTGTTGCTTATATTTATTTCTACAACTTTTTTTCATTATGAAAGCATCAAGTTTAAATAAACCAAGACTTAAATTTAGAACATTTCTATTATTTGACTTGACGAAACAAGATTCAATGATATTCCTTTTAACTGTGCCATTACATGGGGATTAAGGCTCTTGCTTGACTCCAGTTAATAGGATGGTCCAAGGCCTATACAAAGCCTTGGGATGGTCTAAATCTCTCATATGTACGAATAATGCATTCGATATTTGCCTCGTTCTCACAGAATACTGATGCTGTTTGAGACGTTGTGAAAGAGATTTACTGGTTTGTCCGTAATAGACTTTATCGCACTTTTGCAAGGAATTTCACATATGCAGCTTGGAAGATCTTTAGAATTTTTTATTATTAAACTGCATATATGAAAATTCTTTGCAAAAAGTGTGATAAAGTGGTTAGGACAAACCGGTAAATCTCATTCACAACGTCTCAAACAGCATCAGTATTCTGTGAGAACAGTTAAAAGGAATATCATTGAATCTTATTTCGTTTCGTCAAGGTCCAAAACTAATAGAAATGTTCTAAATTTAAGTCTTGGTTTATTTAAAACTTGATGCTTTCATAATGAAAAAAGTTGTAGATAAATATAAGCAACAAAATTAATATATTCAGTTTTTACATGTTTTGGACTGTAAAGAAACTTTGTAATTTCGGTTAGGTCAATCTGTTTAGGTTTGTGACCGTGTGATATCCGATAATCCTGGATTATCTCTTTTAATTTTTACCTTTTGACAATTAACCATCTGATACCTGAGACCTTTCTCTCAATTGTACCTCATTAACTCCTTGACAATGTCTGAGTAAAGACGAAAGCGCTTGGATTTCTGACTATCATTTTCCTGTGGAATTCGCTTATATACATACATACATATATATACATATATAATATATATAAATATATATATATATATATATATATATATATATATATATATTATGAAGTCCTGATCCTCCCTCTGTCCCCTGGTTCGAATCCATGAGAAGACAAAATGTTATCAACTAATAAATTCCCCTTCGGTTAACATATGTGAAAATATATTAATTTCGAGCAGAGCGAATTGGATATAAAAGGACATTTGTAGCATAAGCATGTATATGAATCACTGAAATGTGATAAAAATTCATATATATATGGAATAAAAAAAATAGTACTGATCTGAATATATCTTCTGATAAATCACGTGACACGACACTGTACAGGCACTCAAATGAATGAATAATCACAACTGCTGCGCAATACGCATCTATACCGAAAGACAAATGTGTCAACTCGAAGGAAGAATGAGCCCCAAGACTCCTCAGCAGGAGAAAGGATTCGCCAAAGGCCGGCAGAAGACGCGGGAGGGAGATGGCTTCACCAAGGATTTCCAGTTCGGCGAAGGAACTCCGAGTCACTGTGGCCTCTCTTGCTGCAATTTATATGCAAATAAGGATAACCGAAGAAAAAGGAATGAGGCGAAGTGGTGTGTGTCCTCAGGCTATGCATTTTCTCACGTTCGTTCTACCCTCGATTCGTTTATCATAACAAAGGCGATTAGCGAGGAAGGATATGCGTTTAGAGGGATTGAAAACACGTTGTTATGACCGTATGCAGCAACAAAGAAGTTTTTTTTTTTAATATTGTAAGATTTAGTACACAATTTTTTTTAATGTAAGATTTAGTGCACTGAAGAAGTTTCTTTTTTGTAATGTAAGATATAGTGCACTAACGTTTTTTTTTAATGTAAGATTTAGTGCACTAAAGTTTTTTTTAATGTAAGATTTAGTGCACTAACGTTTTTTCTATATAATATTTAATGCACTAAGAATTTTTTTTAATGTAAGATTCAGTGCACTAAAGTTTGTTTTAACGTAAGATTTAGTGCACTAAAGTAAATGTAAGATTTAGTGCGCAGACTTTTTTAATGTGAGATTTAGTGCACTAAAGTTTTTTCTATGTAAGATTTAGTGCATTAAAGTTTTTTAATGTAAGATTTTGTGCACTAAACAAGTTTTTTTTTATAATGTAATAGTTCTCACACACAAGTTCCTTAGTTTTTTTTTTTTGCATTACATTTCTAAGAGTGATAAGAAATACTAAGCTGTCACTACAAAAGTGACATTGCGCCGTCTTATGTTTTTAGAGGATGTAAAGTGTGCAAAAACAACAGACAATTTAAAGATTAACATATATATATATATACACACACACATTGTCCAGTTAACACTTACTACGTATACATTTACTTAGCTGATTTGTTAATGATACATATATATTTACATTGTCCCGTTAACATTTATTACGTATACATTTATTACCCTATTTCTTAATGAATCCATGATTTCCTTGTTATATTATCTATCGTTAATGAGACTGAATCTGCTAGTGTTAACATTTCATCAAGAATAATCTAAGTATAAATAAAGATGATAAAATGTTTCCGCGAGAGGTTTTTTACATCTCAACTATTAATTTTTTAAAATCCAATTTTAGCACTATATCAACGACGAGGACTCGACAATGTTATTTCTTTTAGAATTTTTGAGAATTTTGAAGGAGAATTGACTTCATCAGCTTTAATAGCAATATTTTACCTTCTATAGGATAGGAAGAATGGAGGTTTATTCGTTAAGGGAACTCAATGAATTTCAGATAAAACGTAAACTTCATATAAAATATCAACCTCATTTAAAATATCAGCAGTTACAATATTTCCTAAATTACGAGTTAGGTTCGAAAAAAGCAAGTCTGCATGATCTATAATTTTCCTTTCAGAACTGCATGACTTTCCCAATTCGATCGTAAAGGTCTGCGCTTATTCGTGAAAGCAATCAAAATTATGATATTATTATTATATTCTTCTGTATATTATAACCTTCCAACGGGATGCGGATGGAAGCTTTATAGAGGAACAAGAGTTGAAGGAAATAGAAATGTGAGGTAGATAGTCACTTATCAAATAATTATGAATATGGCTTGCCAAAGTAAGCGATTTCACCTAGTTTCACTACAAGGGAAAGGGCAGATGGAAAGGTCAGGCCTCAAATATGTTGCTGCGAAAATTTGTACTTAATCAGTTTAACATTAAATGAACTATTATGTATGCAGATGAGTGACATTTACATTGTCAACAAGCGATCTAAGACCCTAAAATATATGTCCTGTTAGTAACTGGGATACAGCAGCTATGAAAATAAGCTAGATTTTTCATGACTTCGTGACGGCATCTATGAAGAGTCACGTAAGAGAATAATAGAAAAGTTGAGAAAATTCTTCTCCATATACATTATCAGAACCAATATTTCCGAATCTGGGCGAATCAGTCATAAAGAATCAAAGTCTTTTTGTATCCATTCATGACAGAGATGGTCAGACAAAGAAAAGAGGGACAGCCAATGGAAAGGCAAATGAAACGCAGAATTAATACTTTACAAAAATGTGGGGGAGAGAAAAATGAAGGTAAATATTTGAAATGAAAGAGGGAAACTTTTCGTAAGATACCGACGGGACTTGAACATATGGAAATTCAAAATTACAGTTTTGCTTTGTATACATATAAATAAAATAGCAAAGACATCTTGAAAGCGAGGAACTGAAATGTAATTATGCCCAAGACATGGGAACGTTTATGGCAAAATAACACTTAAGGGGATCCTTTATGAGACAGCAGTTATATGCGACAGAAAATATCGTCGAGCATGAGATGGAGAGAACATAATATCTTTCATCTAATTTTCAAAGAAACGCAGTGGTTCAAAGCCGCCCTCTTCAACTCCATCTAACCAATATTAACCAGCTGCGACCCCTCTGATGATGTCCGACTAAGATCCGGCTTCAGGGAAACCTAGAATACTGCGCCATCGTCCTTATCAGCAGCCTTCGCCTTCAGCAAGGCCAACTGGGTCCACATCAAACGATTTCAGTCGTTGATTCATTTGGATGAGGGATTTGAAGGTTAAGTGAGCACAGAAATCCTTTAAATAAGAACATGAAAATCTGACGAAGGCTGAGATTAATTCTGGGCTTAATTTCAGAACGATATATAAAAACGAAAGGTCTTCAACGTTTACGCTTACAAAAAAAAAAAAAAAAAAAAAAAAGACTGAACTTTCTGAAAACGGTATCAACAGAACACAAATCTTCTCTTTAGAAGAACTGAAATACTGGATATCCGACACCAAGCTGAGGATAACAAGGCGGCAGAGAAAACCAGAAATAGCTTATATTCCAACCATCAACTTTTTTTCTATACGCGAGCAAATCCCCGAGAGCAAAGAGCGACACTGATCCCCTGAACGGAAATAGCTAACTCGTCACTCCGCTTAACAAAAGAAAAAAAAAAAAGCATATAGAAATAGATAAAAAAAAAATTTTAATGTCTGTGAAATACTCATACGTATATTAAATCAAGGTCCGAAGTTTTAACAGACCACAATTCTGCATATTCTTAGCCTTAAAAGGCAATGACCTCCCGACACTTCATAAAATCGATTTTAATAAAGAAATACTGGAAAGAAATGGAGACTCTCAGAATATAGCCGGAGGGAGGCAGGAGACGGCCTCTTTCCCGAAGTTTTATTGAAAGAATACAGTGCGAAATACAAATCTCTTATGGAGGCAATCTTTAAGAAATATGAACCTTTAAAATGAAGCTTCAAACATTTACCACTTGGAGAAAATCATGAGTAAAATAATTGGAATGGTTCTGAACAGAGTCTGAAATTAAGTCATAATCGACGCTCTCTAATTTGATTAAAACTATTGGTAAAGTTGACTACTTCACACTAAACAATAAACAAAAAGAAAACCAGACAGTCAGACTCATAGGAGACTGGCTGGATTGTGTCGATATATTAAACAGGCATGGTCCGACCTCCAGCTTACTCAGGACGCGTGCAAGATTTTCCCCTCATGCATAACTTGTAAATATTATATTTTTAACTTACCGTAAATTCAAACGTGCTAAAACCTATGGTCAAATATATCCATGTTTTACCAACGAAAGTTAAAATGTTATATTTTATCAGAAATAAATTTTCTGTGCTTTCAACATCCACATTATTTATTTTTTTACATCT
>NC_087209.1:92131717-92139217 GCF_015104395.2 Macrobrachium nipponense | reverse complement strand
ATATCTGTCAAACACTGGTCTTTCCCATTTCTAATCTCCTTATAGTTGTCAAACATTATATTTTCCCATTTCTAATCTCCTTATAGCTGTCAAACATTGGTTTTTTCCATTTCTGATCTCCTTATAGTTGTCAAACATTGGTTTCCCCATTTCTAATCTCTTTATAGCTGTCAAACATTGGTTTTTCCCCATTTCGAATCTCCTTATAGCTGTCAAATAATGCTTTTTCTCATCTCTATTCTCCTTACAGCTGTCAAACATTGGTTTTCCCCATTTCTAATCTCCTTTTAGCCGTCAAACACTGGTTTTCCCCACTTCTAATCTCCTTATAGCTGTCAAACATGTGTTTTTCCTATTCCTAATCTTCTTATAACAGTCAAACATTGGTTTTTCCCATTTCTAATCCCCTTATAACTGTCAAACATTGGTTTTGCCCATTTCTAATCTCCTTTTAGCTGTCAAACATTGGTTTTCTCCATTTGTTATATAATCTGTGCACTAACTGTTATAACTATCAATGCATTTTTTTTCTCACCAATATTATTACTGTTATTACCAGTGTTATGATTACTATCTTTTATGCTACCTCAGCTATTTTGTGGATAAGTGCCGATTACTTATTTTTCTTATGTTGTCTCACATATCTAGATTGTGTGTGTTACTGTGTATTTTGTATATTCAATGTATATGGCCCTGAGCTGAAATAAAGGATATTATTATTATTATTATTTCTAATATCATTATAGCTGTCAAACATTGGTTCTCTCTATTTCTAATCTCCTTATAACTATCAAACGTTGGTTTCATTTTTTTCTTTCGAACTCTTCACCTCAATTCTCCTTGGATATTTTCACAAAGTCGAAGTTGTGTCTTACTGATCTCGCCTTTCTTCATCGCTTCCTTATTATTTATTTTTTTTTTATCTTATTTCGTCTTCTTCACGTCATCCGACAGGAGCGGATGAAAGGCTCTGGGTTCAGCAGGATTAAGGAATACGATCTCGAAAATACTGATGCTGAAACTGGAGAGCCATTTCTTGACTTTGGTCTGACTCCGTTTCTTGCGACCGTTTTGCTTTTTCCCTCAAAAGTTACTGGCTGATGAAACGGAATGTTATTGACAAGACTCATTTGATTTCACCGTTTGCTGTTATAAAGTTTAAATGGGTTTCAATAATTATATGCAAATATGAAGATCGAGTTTCGTATGAAATCCACACATAAATATTACTGTCAATAATACTTATTTATGGACATTGCTATTTCCTTCATTTTCTTATCTAAAAGAATCTTCATTAAAAACATCATTTGTCATAATTTTTTACCTTTACTAATTTAATGCTGGGCTTCCATTTACTGTTGTAAAACCTGACTGATTTACTGTTGTAAAACCTGACTGATTTATTGTTGTAAAACCTGACTGATTTACTGATGTGAAACATGAGTGATTTACTCTTGTAAAACTTGACTGATTTACTGTAGTGAGAAATGTCTGATTTACTCTTATAAAACCTTTATTGTTGTAAAACCTAATTTACTCTTGTAACCCGACTGATTTACTGTGGTGAAACCTGACTGATTTACTATTGTAAAACCTGACTGATTTAATGTTGTAAAACCTGACTAATTTACAGCTGTAAAGCCTGACTGATTTACTTTAGTGAAACATGACTGATTTATTGTTGTAAAACCTGACTGATTTACAGCTGTAAAACCTGACTGATTTACAGCTGTAAAACCTGACTGATTTACAGCTGTAAAACCTGACTGATTTACTGTAGTGAAACATGACTGATTTACTTTTTTAAAACGTGATTGCTTTACTGCTGTAAAACCTGACTGATTTATTGCTGTAAAACCTGACTGATTTACTGCTGTGAAACCTTACTGACTCTGAAACAACTTTTCACTTCTTCGGTGTATGAGATGTCCTGCGGCTCCTCTCTCCCCATACATCGTTTTTTTTCTTGAGAAGTCAAGAAGGAAACATCACTCTCCCTCTCCAGAATATAATGATCCACCATTTCTGGAAGAGTAATCACTGCAGATCGCCTGAAAGGTTTGTGAGGACAATTCATTTGAGCTCGACAGCCAACCTCTGTCACCCCATGAAGAGGACACGACCCAGTTTTAAGTTTTTCTCAGATTTTATGGAAGAGCAGCGTCGAATTAGCGAGATGTCAGTATACCATCAAAGGAGGAATAAAGAGAAAATGGTTCAAGTGAAAGGGACGGAGCTCTTGAGCATTTAATGCGAAATGTTAAGTGTTACGTTCATTCGATATATTTACTGGCGAAGCACAATGGAGTGGCCAGGGACGATTTAACACATATATGATATAATACATCGTAAATTTCGGTCATTTGTTGAAAGGTAAAATAGTGAGATTCCGATATCAGTAAAGTAAGTGATCTTAACACATACAGGTACACACAATATATATATATATATATATATATATATATATATATATATATATATATATATATATATAATATATATATATATATATATATATATATATATATATATATATATATATATATATATATATATACTATGTGTGTGCGTGTGTGTGTATACCTGTATGTGTTAAGATCCCTTACTTTACTGATATCGGAATCTCACTATTTTACCTTTCAACAAATGACCGAAATTTACGATGTATTATATTCATATATGTGTTAAATCGTCCCTGGCCACTCCATTGTGCTTCGCCAGTAAATATATCGAATGAACATAACACTTAACATTTCGCATTATATATATATATATATATATATATATATATATATATATATATATATATATACATATATATATATATATATATATATATATAGATATATATATATATATATATATATATATATATATATACTAGTGTGTGTGTGTCTGTGTGTAACTGTAATATCCACAATGCCCTCTTCACTTCTCACATTCTTTGCTCTTTGTGGATCTGCTTGTCACTACAAAGCGTATCCAAAAAAAGAGCAAAGAATTTGAGAAGTGAAGAGGAAATTGAGACTATTACAATTACATATGTATCTGGCAAACTTAGATACTTATATATTATATATATATATATATATATATATATATATATATATATATATATATAATATATATATATATATGTGTGTGTGTGTGTGTGTGTGTGTGTGTGTGTGTGTGTATATTGAAAGGGAATGACTGAGGATAGTCGTAGTTTAGAAAATATAGCATCTCATCTCGAAAAGGCAATCAAGTAAATGACTTACTGATCATACTTGAGGATTGAGGATCGAGATCCTCTGCAAGTAAGTGGGTTTGTCTACGTGCAGACGGAAATACCAAGAAATTCTAGTATCGTGAGGACAGGTAACTGATTTTTTTTAAATAAGATTATCCCGCTCTTAATTTTCTTTTCATTTCCTCTTTTGAATGGAAGAAGTAAGAGATACTGAACTCAACGTTATCTGGGCAGGAGCGAATGAGGTTAAGTTGATTATTGTTTGTTTGTATGGTGGTTTTACGTTGCATGGAATCAGTGGTTATTCAGCAACGGTACCGACGGCTTTACGTGACGTCCGAACCACGTCGAGAGTGAACTTCTATCACCAGAAATACACATCTCTCGTACCTCAATAGAATGCCAGAGAATCGAAATCGCGGCCACCGAGGTGGCAGGTCAAGACGTTAAGTAGATTATCGAAGATAAAAATAATACAGCCATGAATACGTCCTCTTTTCGTGAAGCAAATCTTGTCACTTTTATTTAGTTTCGCTCTGAATAAGGCGAAGGACGATGGCCGTTATTATAGTAACAGTCTCGCCCTGAATAGGAAAAAGGACGATAGCCAAACATAACATTGACATTAGTCAACATTTCTGACTTAAAATGCGTTTCCTGTACAGCTACCATATGTCATATTGAAACAAAAACAAAAATTCTGCTTTAGTTACAGAAGTCTACATTATTATTTAAATTCTTTTCATTTATCGTCTCTTGAGCTGAACTTCCATTTTCTATATATATTTTTGATGAACTTGTACTTATGTAATGTAAAAAAACAAAATTTGGAATATTGTACGAAAAAAGGAAATATTGCGGTAAATGTTTGCGCTTGCTTTCTCTATGCAGTTTGTTTGTATATGAGTATTTTTCCTCTTGGAATTTCGGAGGCCTGGTATAACTTACGGATACGCATGTGTAAGTAAATCTAAAAGGGAAATATCTGTGTGAAGTGTATTATCGTCTAACATTCCAGGATGCAATACTAATGCTTCTGTTATTGTAGTAAACGTGTCAGGTTTACTGGAGTACGTCTGAATTTCCACTGTCTGAGAATATGCCATTACAGTCCTTACAAAAATTATTATTATTTTATTTTATTATTATTATTATTATTATTATTATTATTATTATTATTAATTATGATTATCATTATTATTATTATATTCGAAAATGAAACCTATTCATATGTAACAAACCCACACGGGCCCACTGACTTTAAATTCAAGCTTCCAAAGAATATGGTGTTCATTAGGAAATGAAGAGAAATACAGAAAGAAGAGTCCCCACTTATTAAAAAAGAAAAAAAAAATAATAGATTGACAAACAGATAAAAATGTATTAAAATGTAAGGAGAATAGTATCAGGGTACTAATGCATTGCACTTCCGAAGTTGCAACTGCACTACTTCCTCTGGGAAACTGTTCCACAGTCCAACGGTGTGAGGAATAAAGAGGAGGAATAAAGAGAAGTTCGGGAGCGACACATTCACTGCATGAAGCTATGCACAGCATTCAATCTATTTCATACACTGAACAAATACATCCCTGTAAATTATAATTACAGAATGTACTGCAGACGAAAATTTGGCCATTAATCGCGAATCCTTGATGAGCCATTCCTTAAATTCATCGCAGGATTCATATCAATGATTAACAGGGATATTTGATTTTGTGCATAACGATGAAGCAATTATATCGGGATTGTAGTTGCATATGATTAAGCTGACTTTCAGAGAATATTGTAATATTTTCGTTAGCACATGATTCTACTTTAAAAAAATTTGTCGAAAACGATTATCACTTATGTTCAACATTTGAATATCTACGCTTAAGACATAAGCCTGGCTTGGACTGGAAATAACTATATATGATGATTAATATCCTAATATTATTGAGCGTTTGCAGACGGAGAGGAGAGAGAGAGAGAGAGAGAGAGAGAGAGCGTTGATCACAAAGGATATAAAAATGGAACTCAAAAAAAAGAAAGAAAATATATATATATATTGTATATATATATATATATATATATATATATATATATATATATATATATATATATATATATATATATACAAACCCCATTGAACAAAAAGGAATTATGTTTTAGTTACAATTGCCAATACCAAGAAGACTGATAACAATAATTGCTCAGTTGTCTCGAGACAGCGCTTAATCTGTGGTTTACGTCTAAGGAACAAATGTTCGGGAGAAAGAGCTTATGGATCATTAGTTTAATAACATCAGCAATTCAGAACTTAGCTGCAGTCGAACCATTCAATGTTTTAATATTGTATATTGCTAAGAACTACATCTGTGACTGCTAACATTTTCATTGCAATTTCGGCCTGTTGCTAAAAATGAGCTTTCTCGCTTCTATTGCAAAAGGTCGCAGCTGAAGAATACAATTGTAATTACATGCAGGACTAAATTCATCCGATACGATTCAATTCCCTTAAACTTCTTGTGTAAAAATAATATTATGATGCTGGTCTTTGGATGACCTGATAATGTAACCATTGAAAAGTCAATTCCTGCTATAAGCCAGCTACTTCATTATTCGTGGTAAATTGCTTCCTATGCCATTCTTTTGAATGATTTATATTATGAAGTCTGTCCTCCGTTAGTTTGTCATTGGGATTAATCTCAGTGTTTCAATTTATCACGAAGCATTGGATTTCATTTCCTAAATGCAATATTCACTCTTCACTTTTAGTTTTGGCATTTACTAATGATTAAAAGCAGACCTGTGCATGGTGTGATCTCTTTTTAAAAATGATATTGTCACGCTCACAAGTCCATTATCATTCACCGGGGAGCACATATTTCCTGTCATTATTTGCACGGCCAGCACTGATTATTAGAGAAGAGGTAATTTATGTATGCATGAGCATCTGTAACATTATGTAAATGCATTCATTCAACTTCAAGTTAATAATGATTATATTATTCTTCTGAGCACTGCTTATTGTTACACTACTAAGAAATGTAATAATTATTCTGCACTCGGCTTCATTAGGTTCCATGTGTTATTTTTGTGGGTCGAGTACGATTCATTCGAGTAAATTCGCTATACTCGCTTCATGGTGTTTTGATATTTGATTTTGGAAATAATGTGATTAGTCTCCATTGCGCTGTTTATGGAGTGTTAAGATATGCATTTCAATTTATCATTTCATCTCGGATGCTCCCGTTTGCATGTTTTTTTTCCGTTTTTAACTTCTCTTTTATTGTATTTGAAGTGCCCGTAAAGTCAACCTATTTCTATTTAATCGGTCATTAATCACCTGTTTATTCTAGCCACTGGTTTCTTCATTTATTTGTGGTTTTCACGTATTATTTTATTCAAACGAAAAGGGAGTATTTAGGATATGTAAAGAAAACTCATCACACACTCAACGCTAATATAAGAAATAATTCAGTGCAGTGAAATTAATCTAGGTTTTAATAGTGTATGTTAAGTAACTTTAACATGGGGTTATAAATCTCTTGACTGCTATATTTATGACATGTAGCTACCTACATCTGAGCATCCCTGTTTTACTGCAAGAGGTCACATCTGGTGTGATTTCCTCCTAACTGAGAAATATAATCCTACTCACATGCAGCATTAATGTTATCTAGTACAATTCAAATCCCCAGGATTTTTGTGTAAAATTCATGACTCCACTGTTTGTATACCTGATAACATAACCGCTCAAAAGAAAATTTCTCATGAAATTAGCTTGCAATGCTATCTTATGAAACATTTATATTGTATGATGTCTACCCTCCGTCAGTTTGTCACTGGAATAGTAGTAGTCTCGGCGTTTCATTTTGTCACAAAGCATTGGCTTTCTTGTCCTAAATGCATTCACTCTTCACTTTTAGATTGAGCAGTGCCAGCGAATGACTGCTTAACTTAATTGCGCGACTCCCATTATGTGCAAGTGTAATAATTTCGAATTTTTTGCATTTACTAATGATTTACAGTAGACCTGTGTATGTTGTGATTCCTTGTATCATTTTGGTTTATAATAATATTGTTGTGCTCACAAGTCCGTTACTGCTGTATATATCGAAATAATTCTCTGAAGAGGACGCATTTTGTGCTATTATCTGTGCGACAAAATCTGACAAGTACTGAAATGGTGACATTGTTACATAGGTATCTGTTACATAACGTAGATGCGTTATTTCAATTTCCCGTAAATAATAAATCTTTTATGCATTGCATATTGATATATT
>NC_087209.1:92125536-92131217 GCF_015104395.2 Macrobrachium nipponense | reverse complement strand
ATTCGTGGTAATGTTTGAGCGCCGCTTCGTAATTTTTATCGCGTAATGTTGTATATATGTTATTTACAATAGACATGATGATTTATACTAACGCCCCCCTCTTGATTATAATTACTTATATAACGCGAAAACCATTTAAAAAAAAAGTTTAAATCAAACTATTACTATTATTTCAATAAATTCGAAATTTTATTTTTATAATGATAATAATAAAACATGTTTACAATAAATTTTCAATTTTATTTTGAAAATATTTATTATATAAATCCTGTTGGCTAACATAATTATTATTAATTTTATCTACTTTAGGACTACAATAATTACAAAGTGAACATATTATAGCATCATTAATTAAATTTGAATTAAACACATTATGATGATGATAATTTCCATCATCACCACCATTTCTTATCAAATTTCCATCATCACCACCATTTCTTATCAAATTTCCATCATCACCACCATTTCTTATCAAATTTCCATCATCACCACCATTTCTTATCATAGTGTCATTTAATAAATGATTAAATTTATCGTTATTGTCAATAGACATAAATAAATTATCAAAATTTATCGGTGACTCAATCCCTCCCTCCTCCTTCTTTTCATCGCTATTCATCAACGATAATAATAATCCATTTTCCCCATTTTCATCATCATCATCATCATCTTCATCATCATCATCTTTAGAAAGGGATAATAAATTCATCGTGGTGGCTGATGATGAACCAGTAGGCGTCGTCCTTCTTTGTCTTTTCACACCACTATCCATTAACAATTCTCCTTTCCTTTTTTCTTGTTTTCTATCTCTATTTAATAATAATCCTTCTTCTTCTTTTTTATCATCATCATCTTTAGATGTATCCATCATCATCATCATCATGTTTCTATCATCACTATTCAATGATGATGATAATAATCCTCCCCCCCTTTTTTCATCAACTTTAGTAGAGGAGGACATGGGTGGTGGTGAATCGTTCATCGTCGTCGTCCTTGTCCTATCATCATTATTATTATTATTCAATAATAATAATAATTCTTGTTCATCATCATCGCCATCATCATCATTGCCATTATTATCACTACGACTGTTAAAATAGGATAAATTCATCGCGGGTGAATCAGTCATCGTCGTCATCCTTTTCCTTTTCCCGTCATCTTTGGCCAAAAGAGATCTTCTTCTTCTTCTCTTTTGGTTTGCTAGTGGCAGTGGCGGTGGTGATGGTGAATTAATCATCCTCATTCTTCTTTTTTCAACATTCGTTGTTTGTTGTTGTTGTAGTAGTTTATTTTCATTTTCCCAAAAGTCTTTTTTTATTATTAGACCATCTCCAACAAGTTGAAAAATTCACTCGTAGTAGAATACGATCTTGTCGATATTCTATTATTTATAATTTCAATTAATAAAGCATATTTATCAATATCATTATAATTATTCAATAATGAAATTTCATCGATGATTTTAGTAATTTTTTCGCTCAAATTAGTTTTCTTGATTTATTTTGTCTATTTGTAAAATTTGTCGTATCATATTGTTATCAACGAATGAATCGCTTTTTTCGTATTGTAAAATTTCTTTAACTTGACCAATATCAATATCTTTGTTTTGGTTGAAAATAAGTAAAAGTTTTTGCGCTTAAATAGCTAAATGTTTTGTAATGGTTGTTGTTGTCATTTTTGATTTTTATTTTTTTTAATCATTCGCTAAACTTAGTGACGTTGATGTTATTCTTTCATATGATAATTTTTAACTCTTCAAATGTTTTTAGCTTTTTAATATATCATCATAATCATTATATGATGATGATATTTTTCAAAATTTATTTCTTTACTCGAATATAAATAAAATTTTTAGATATATTTTGTTCGTTTATTAGAATATTATTTTTAAATTTATATGGATATCAAAAATCATAGTAACCAAAATCGTATATCAATTTTTCTTTGATTAAAAA
Organism: Macrobrachium nipponense; assembly: GCF_015104395.2. Classification (NCBI taxonomy): domain Eukaryota; kingdom Metazoa; phylum Arthropoda; class Malacostraca; order Decapoda; family Palaemonidae; genus Macrobrachium; species Macrobrachium nipponense. The sequence continues at coordinate 92,129,262 of NC_087209.1, read as the reverse complement.
ACAAAAAATTTCTATTTAATTTCTGTAAAAGGCATGTTACAAAATCCTTTTTTTGCTTTTGTGAAGCATTTTTATAAAAATAATAATAATAATAATAATAATATTCATTTTTATCATAATAGTGATTCCAATGATCTGAAAAGACTGAATCTCTCAGTATATTAAAAGGGAGAATGGCTGGTGGATAAATTTTTATAAAAGGGTTGACGAGATGAAGTGGAATAATCATTACATTGTCTTTATGCATTATGATGATGATTATAATAATATATATGAGTAATAAGAGTTTTTAAAAAGGATGATTACTACTACTATATATCTTTTTTTAAATTTATAATCATAATGATGATGATGAAAGTTAAAGTATATAATTTATCCGAACCAGTTGATATAGATTATACTCTTAAGTATATTGTATCGAAACAATACAAGTGTAAAAGATTTCTCATTCCAAATGAAATGGAAAACTTAAATTTAGAAAAAATAAAAGAAATAGAGATGGCAAAAACAGGTATAGATAGCCTTTACTTTGTAAAAAAAATTAATTTGAATGATATGAATATTATAGGTCGATATAATAAAATGGTATAAAATTTATTTTGAATTTATTAATGATGATAACCATGGATACATGTTTATTTCATCCCTTTTATATTTATTCTATAAGGTATTAGATATGAAAAATATAAATATTAGAGACGAGGCTAATGATAAAATTTAATCAAAATGTAACATTTCAGTTTCTGAAACAAATGGCTGAATCCGATTATAAAAACAATTTTAACTTTATTCCAAGTGCGATTTTAACGCTTCTTATATAATTATAAAAGTATAACTAGTTTTATAATCATCATCGCATCATCATATATTCACGTAAAATATGAGATTTTTTAGTTACATTACTTTTATTACGAAATCTTCACTACGCAGAATGACTTTTCCACCACTATTAGAACTCGCCTCTTTTTCTATCATCGATGCAATTAAATAATATTTAGGAGAGTAAAATTATTATTATTATTCTTTGAAACATTGACATAAATGCGTTTATAAAATGAAGAAAAACAATATGGACAATTATTATCATTATTATTAAAGTTGTAATAATATAAAAAAGTTTTGGCAATTATACAATATTTTATAAAACCATCCCATATACCGTAGAACCAAATCCTCCCTTTCCTCTTGTATTATTCCCCTTTTATCATCGTCGTCATTATTATTATTCTCACCACCACCACCACCATCACCACCACACTACTACTACTACTACTACTACTCTCTTCTTTTAATACTAAATCGGGACAAGTAGTTTGACATAACCTCGCATTAGCTAAAAGAGCGCCCGGTTTTATTACAACAGTCTTGTTTTGGGATGTATTCATTAAAATTAATTTATTCGCTACATTTTTTAATCTAATAGATTGTTTAGCTAATGTTTTATCTATATTAAAATATACATTTTTTTTATCATTTTTACGAAATGGATATTCCTGTACAGAATTAGGAAGTAAAACAATCTCTCGATGATTTGTATTATAAATTTTTTCCATTTTGATCTTTTATTTAAAAAAAACTATACCTTACATATATATATACGTATATTTTTTTTTTATAAAAATTATGAAATGACGATTATAATTTACGTATTAATTGTTGAAGTTCGCGTAATAATAAATTATCTTCACCATCATCTCGTTATTATTATTATTAACTTTTTCAATCCGTCATCATTTTTATAATAAAAATTATTATTATTATTAGACATTTTCATTCCATCATTATTATCATTAGACGTTTTTATTCCATGTCTTTTTAAAATGGCTTGCACTTCATCATCAACTCGCTTAATTTTTTGATTCGACGATATATTGGCAAATGGTGGCGAAGGAAATTCGGGTAGCGAACTTAATAAATTTTCTATCGTTGTGACAATTTCACTCCATATACCCGGGGGGAAAGATTCATTATTATTATTACTATTTTGAATTCGATCCAATTCTATTTCCGGTAGTGTTTCTGGAATATTATCATTAAAAGTAAATAAATTACTTATATTTATCGGAGACGTTATCGTCGTCGTCGTTGAAATCTCTGGTAAATGTCGAATAGATAAAAAACCATTTTCATCATCATCATCATTAGAAGTAGAAGGAAGAGGAATAGTAGTATTTTTTGAATTCATATTTTTTATTTATTCAAATAGTTTTACCTGTAATGTACCGATAAATGTAACTGTATTCGTATCTTCATTACAAATGAGATATATAAATGGTCTATTTAATAAAAGTTCGGGGGGGCCACCATCCATCATATAACAATGCGCGCTAGATCGTATACATGTACCCCTTTCGTCATTTTTAATTTCTACAATGCCTTCGTAATTCACATTTTCGATCGCACGTTGGTTATTTTTAAACATTTTATTACACGTTGCGTTTCTATTAACGCTTGCATTTCGGGTATATGTGAAAATGTTTGATTAAAACTATATTTAACTTTGTGAATAAATTTGGGCATAGTAATACCGGAAAATGATTGATACGATCCATGTTTACGCATTACGTCTATAATTTGATATAGACTTTCTTGTGACAATATGTTTTCTACTAATGCGCGTGGCGAAACTATCTCATGGGGAAGAATGACAAACATACTATTACGATCACTTCGGTAAGGTATTTGATACCACTTTACAATCTAATGGTCCAAACATTAGAGACACACATTTAATCCGGCACTCTTTTATATAATGCATCATATCAATGTGAAACGATTCTTCAGGAGGGCCAGTATGGAAAAGCTCAGGTTTGGTACAACCTGGATTAAATTTATAAAACCATTTATCGTCAAATCTTGATCGACAGAAAAATGAATATCTAGCTGAAGGAATACTATCTAAAACTGTATCCCCCGACCATCCCCGTTCCTCCGCCCATTCATTTATCTTTCTTAAATCATTTACATTAGTAGGTTTAGTAAAAATATCAAAAATGACGTGTTTACCGAGTTTTTGTTTTACCTTGTATACATAATCCGCATCGATACTATGATTCTCCGGTACGAATACCAATACGATATGTTGAAAATTGTCAGTCGCTGAGCTCGGCATCGAGTAACTCAAAAGTGCCACGTCTATCAAGTTCTAGTTGAGTGTTATCACTAGTGGCTAAAGATACCGTTTTAACTAAATTTAAAATACTTTGACCGTCTAAAATTGTATCAGACGTATCATGATTGGGAATATTGGTAAATAATTGAAATAATAATTTGTTATACAAGTTGTTGTTGGTCGTCTTATTCACCGCCACCGCCGCCGCTTTGATCTTATTTCATTGTCGCTTTTTTTGATTGAAAAATGAAAATTGTCTTCATTATTTTTTGTTTGCTTAAAAAATTAAAAAAAATTATTTTTTAAAATTTTGTAATATCGTGCCTAAATAAACGGTGTACTAATATAATTATTATTATTATTTTATCACATACATCATTTTTTTTTTTTCTCTCAATTAATTAATCGTCATATACACACAGCACGCAGCAGCAGCAGCAGCAGCGACAGTAGTAGTAATAGTAATAGTAGTAGTAGTAGTAGTAGTAGCGTACATTTTTTTTAAAAAACCCTTTCTCATTTTAGAATGTGCAATTGAAAACTATTACTACTACTACTCTCAGTCGAACTATATATATATATAATAATATTTTTTTTTGCAAATAATAATAAAT
>NC_087209.1:92118036-92120536 GCF_015104395.2 Macrobrachium nipponense | reverse complement strand
TCTTTATGAATAGTTAGTTTTCTTCTCATTCTCTATTTTAACATTCTTAGTATATTTTAATTTTCATTGTAATTTTTAAGTTTATTTAATTTTTATTGTAATTTTTAAAATTTATTTTAATTGTGAATTTCAATTGCAGACTGATGATGTGTGGTGACAACATGAAACCGTTTCTTAATAAAACCCGTGTACATGACTGTCGTCTGATTGGGACACCTCTTCCTTTATATCTATGGTTTTCCTGATATGATATATATACACACATGTGTATATATATACATATATATATATATATATATATATATATATATATTATATATATATATGTATGTATATATATCTTGCTCTTTACTGGGTTTGAATGAGGACCGTTGCAGGATATTGGATTCATTAATGCATCATGTATGAGAGGAAGACACAGACAGACAGAGAATCATCTGGAAACATATAACAAAAACCAAGAATCTTCTACAGACAGATTCAGGCTGCAGACGTGGTGATGAGGAACTCGGCCATCAAATGATAGACTAAATTACTTATTGTACCACCTAGGCAATTATGCAATATGAGTTCACCTCACACGAACTGTATTTTAGGTTGGGAGAGCAGAAGAATCTCAAAGGTTAATTACACGGAAAATAATGCCTTTTATCAGCTTAAGTATTTTCTGTTGAGGTAACGAAATTACTTTAATTTCCAGGTCTTTTGTACTGACCTCAAAGGTCTTCCTATTGTTCCCTGAAAAGCGTATTCTTTGTTTGCGTGTATTCCCATTCTATAGGTACACCAAACAAGTGAAAAAAAAAAAATTCATGTCAATGTGTTGTTTTTTCTGCTTTTATTTTTTCCAGATTTTGCTGAATCTCTTTGTTCTGTCGGTTTTTCTCATATGAAGGCTTTCGGCCTTCTTCGATAATAATAATAATAATAATAATAATAATAATAATAATAATAATAATAATAATAATAATAATAATAATAATAATAATAATAATAATAATAATAATAAATAGAAGAAGGCGAAGAAGAAGACGCTTATTAAAACGTTATTGGTATTCTATTTACACTTTTGTCAATCGTGGTAATTTTAGTTCATGGGCTTGCTGATTTTCTGCTATATAATCTCATCTGCCTCTTCTTATATTATATATATATATATATATATATATATATATATATATATCTATATATATATATATATATATATATATCTTATTACGGCACTGGCAGGAATAAATTGTAAATAAATGAGGTCGATATCTTAGTGTTTGGTGTTTGAGACAAGAGCAAAACAGTGAAAATTCCGCAGGATGCTGATATGAGACAAAAGTCAAATCACTCCGATCGCACCAGGAGACCGCGGGCGCGCAAATGACCTGAATAACGGAAAGATAAGGTGACTGTGACGTCAAAGGTCAGTGCGTTCATATGAAACTGAAAAACGCACGTACCACAGGAACAGAGAAGACATTAGCGTGCGTGCATTCGTACATCCATTAGTAGGTGTAAGTGCATATGTCCGTGAGGGCAAAAAGAGTATCAGATTTTACCCCAGTATGGGTCCTTATCGATTCATTAGACAAGAATCTTTCAGTGGTGACCCAAAAACTGGAAGGCGCTAGAAGGTCCTTCAGAAGGTAATGTGAAAGAAAGACTTTGAAAACTTGAACAGAGAGATTTTTTTCAGCTTCTAGAAGGGGGAAATGTATTGGAACACTTAAAAAGATTTAGAGGACATTTATCCATTTCATTTCTTGGTATTTTCAGTGTCTGATAATTGTGGTTACTTTTACCAGGATGGATTCGTTGTCGCTACTGAACAATGAACTTTCTAGACTTTTATCTGACATTTTTTTAAATAAAACTCATGGAGTTATTTGACTTTGAGGATAAGTGGGGATAGTTCTGTCCAATATGATTGCGTAGAAGAGTAATGCATTTTTTTTTTTTTTTTTTTTTTTATCATTCTATTTCATTTTTAATGCTAGACATTTTGGGGAAACAAAAGTTTATATTTTTTGTATAGCGAGAGTTTTTTTTAATTCACCTTAGATTTAATTATTGATTTCAGCTAGCTACAGGGATGGCAGCGATGGGAACAAAGGTAGGTCATGCTATCAGATAGGAGTTCTCTCCTTTTAGTTAAATGAGTCCTTTGACCCCATAATGTTTTTTTTTTTAATCTCAATCATTATACCTGTAGCGCTCAAGATATACCCCATGAGTCCGTAGTGGTAAATACCAATTCATAAATATTATTCATATTGTGCATTTCTGTTATAAATTCTGAGATCAACATAAATATCCATCAGAATTTTTCTTTTAATTTCAGTTACTGAATATTAATTAGTTTCTAAGGTAAAATCCTCTTAATTACACTTAGTAAAAAATTAAGGTCTTTGTCGGCCAGAATCTTCCAATTATATATTAATAATACTATTTTCATAGATGATGATGATGATGATGATGATGATGATTATCATTATTGCTGTTGTTGTTG
>NC_087209.1:92110536-92113036 GCF_015104395.2 Macrobrachium nipponense | reverse complement strand
GCCCAATTACTGAGACTATTTTTGAGACGTTATGGCCGCTCAACGCTACAGTTGTTTAGACGGACCGAGAAGGTACGCTATAGATCCAAGAAGATTGAGGAGGACATACGATTTCTGAACACTTGCAAGGATTTCCGTGTTATTCCCAATTTCATTAAATTTAAGGTTTACTCCAGAGATTTTCACAACACGAGTACTTATCTCTCATGGCAATTTAAATTATTAGACTTTGAGGTGTTAAAGCGCAAAAACGTAAGAAAGAGGTAATTTTTACAGAAGTGTCTTCATCAATAGGGAATTAAGGATAATCTTTCTTTTTTGGACTATAATTGCCTGTCTTCTATTTTGGATTCCAATGTTGATAAGAAATTGACAGATGTTAGGCTTACACATAGTCAGAAAGTTGAGAAATCTTGGTGTTGATGTTAGTAAGAAAATAGATAGCAGTAAAGTATTTTTAATCTTTCTTTCTAACAGAAATTTAACAAAAGAGGAAAAAGGGTGTTCTTTCTCTTGGCTCTTGAGTTTGCCTTGACTCCCATGAAATTCAATTTCTTCAAGTATTTTTTAAGTTTTGAAAAACTATGTTCAACTTTAAGAAACAGTGACATTTGTGGTAGTGAAACCCTTATTTCAATTTTTAACAAAATTTCAGTAATTGCAAATGAGACTTTTAAAATTTTAATCGTAGAAAGGGAGGGTGACAATCAGTTAAATAAAGACAGAATCAATATTTTACGCAATCTTAAGAACGATGATAGTATTGTATTACAAAAACCAGATAAAGGCAGGGTGTTGCATTGATGAATAGGTCTGTTATTATTTAGATAAAATGAATGAAATACTCTCTGATAATACAAAATTTACGATGTTGAATGTAGATATTGCGGGTCACATTTGAAATTAGAAGATAAATTAAAATGGTTTAGGAAGTTTGAGAATAAGAAGAAGTTGCATATAGTAATTACTTCAGTCAAAGCCGGTTATAGTATGGGGTACCTAAGTTGCATATAGGTAATTTATTACTTCAGGGTCAAAGCCCGGTTTTATGATGGCCCTACCCTAGGTTGCATATAGGAAAACGTTGAGACCCAATTATACTTCAATTGGCACTTTTAGCTATTACTTATCAAAGTTTCTAGTTCCTATTTAAAACCTCTAACTTTTCTTTTAGTGAGTTTAATGTCCCAAATTCTTCCAAGTTTGTCAAAGAATTGTGTTCTTTCGATTTTAACCAAGATGTTGTAATGGCTAGTTTTGATGTAACCTCTCTTTTCACAAATATCCCATTAAAAGAAACAACTGACATTATTCTTAATAATATATGTGAAAACCACATAACAACTTTTGGACTTAGTAAAATAAGATTTGCGAAAGTTATTACAATTGGCTACAACTGATGGCATTTTTACTTTTGATGGTAAATTATATAATCAAAAGATAGATGGTGTTGCTATGGGAAAATTCCCTTGGACCTGTATATGCAGATTGTTTCATGGGTTATTGTGAAAAGATTTGGATGTCTGAATGCCCTGTTGCTTTCAAACCCTTGTATTATCGTAGGTACTGTGGATGACACTTTCCTTGTGTTTAGGGAACGTTCACACGTGAATTTATTTTTAGAATATTTTAATTCTCGTCATCCTAATATTTCTTTTACTTGTGAGACAGAACAGGATAATATGTTGTCATTTTTAGATGTTCAGGTACACAGAAATAGAGGTAAATTTCAGACTTCCGTTTATAGGAAAAGTACTTTTACTGGCTTGGGATTGAATTATCTTAGTTTTTCACCAAAGTTTTTTGTTTAAACTTAATTCATACGTACTATGATAATAGAGCTTACAAAGTCTGTTGTGATTTTAATTTATTTCATCAAGACATGGGTCCTTCCTCCAGAATTATTTTTTTCCGAAAATTCTATCCGTATTTGTCTTTTAACAAAGTTTCTGAAAAATTTTCTACATGAGAAATTTTGTCCCAGACCGGTGTACAGTAACTGCTAGTAAGATGTAAAGTAATATTAATTGCCTTTCCTTGTTGCCATAGTCAGGCTTACTTGGTACGAAAAAAGTTTACAAGAAATACTTAAGCATAGTTTTCCTCAAGTTAGTTTCAGATTTGTTTTTTACTAACCCTTTTACTGTAGATTCAACTTTGAGGAGAACCCTGCTCTTCCCTGTGGACCTTAATTCGAGTGTCGTTTACTTGTTTACCTGTTCGCAGTGTGTCTGCGATACGTGGGATCCAGTTCCCGTGGCTTAGACACAGAATTTTGGAACACAGAGGTCTTTCCGTCCTTAGAACTAAGTTTCCTCTTTTCTAAACCACCATTTTCTGCCATAAGGGATCACAGTTTAGCACAGGACCATCCTTTCACCTCACCTAGATTTTTAGAGTACTGTCTTTTTTGCTCAAATAAAAAAAAAAAAAAAAGACTGGACCTTTTTAATTTCAGAGTCGCTGTTTATTAAGAAAATGAAACCGGAATTGAACAACA
>NC_087209.1:92085481-92105036 GCF_015104395.2 Macrobrachium nipponense | reverse complement strand
ATGCTCCTATCTCGCCTGTGACCCCTTGGGTCATGGGCTTATTTACAGATATGGAAAATATCTGTTATTGAAAATGTATTCATTACATTAAGCTCGGTCAGCTACCAGCCAAGCACTGAACATTAAAACTTACGTTAGATGTGATTCATAGGAGTGTGATAGTATTTAATTAGTCCTAGCCATAATCAAGTGATTAAGGAATAATATGCAAATAATGATATGTAAAAAAATACATACATAATAGAAATACTCATGGAAAATACCAAAGAACCATGTTCAAGATAAATGCATATGAATATGTTATATATACTGTCGGTCATGAAGATACACACACAACAGAAAGTACTATAGTTCTGCTGATAATTGCATGACATAAGAATTAAATTCTAAAATGCATATATGGTAAATGAATGGTACCAGATAAAATAAAAGGTTAGCATGTACATGATTGGTTATGATAATAGGTAACTGTTAAGAATAGTTGTTACCATATAAAGTTATAGATATATAGTTATGATAATAGGTAACTGTTTAAGAATAGTTGTTACCAGATAAAGATATAGATATATTATTCAAGTAAATGTGCACAACATATAGGTTCCAGGTACGTACACGCACTGATATTTTTAATACATAGGGCTTCAATTTTTTATTAGGTGCCCATAATGATAATGTTTTTTAAACTTTTCATATTTATAATTATATAGATATATGTATGAAATACAATGTCTCGGAGTTTCTTGTCATACATATTGCCAATATACAAACTGCTTTTCACACGCAACACAATTCCAAACAATTTTCCTCCGAGTCAAGTGAAATGGCCAATTTCAAATAGCTCTAATATTAAACGCTTTTAGTGCAAAAGGAATGTTGTCTGGGTGGGTCACGACGTTCCTCTGAAGATCCATCTGTGTTTGCCTCAAACCTAACGCCAAGCAAATGTGTTAGCAGCGATGAGAACCACCACCGTAACGCATATCACGGCCAGCAACAAGTAGAATCGCCAGATCCTCCTCAACATAAGTCCTTGACGTGTGGTCCATCTCAGCTAGTTGCGTTAAATGATGGACCACTTTCGCATTGTAGGGAAGAGGTAATGCGGGGATGATAGTGCTGGTCCACGAAAAATTCGCGAAGTAAGCTCGTTCTCGGATGATAGTGTTAACTCCACGGACCGTGTAGTTTGTTGCCGTTCCGTTGCAACCGTTAGCGGCGACGAACATCCGGGAGTAGGCCGTTGATCCGTCTGGACATGAGACTTGAAATCCTTCCTTTTATCGCATCCACGATCCGTTATTCAGCCTGTAATTGAACTTATACTCGTCAAAAGGATAAAGTTTTTCCAGACAACCTTCGTGTGTATGGGAGGGAGAACCGTTTAGCACTAGGCCTAACTCGCATGAATCCATTGATATATGATGGAATTCAAAGGAGTCAGCTGTACAAACTTTATTATTCATGGCATCTGAACAGTGAGTGAATTTATCCAAGTCCTTGATGACCGTATATGTTTCCTTGTTAGGGGAAATCAATACGTGTCCCGTCAGATTGGATATTACTGGACTTGAGTTATTCGTCATGAAAGTTGAGAACGGTGCAATTTTGTATGCTTGCCAGGCATCAGAAGAATCAAAGGGAATGGTAATCATGATCCTGTAATTCTCAACATGCTTACTGGATATTAAACTATAATAAAATTCTATCTTATGGGCGTCTAACAAAGGAACATAAAACCCAGTTTTCTCCCGTCCGTTCTCCAAAGTTAAAGTCAGATCTTTAATAGGCAAGAGATGTGGTGACAAAACACCCTTTGTGGCTAGCATGATAGCTTCCACATAGTCTTTTGATTTTTCAATAAAATGGGAAATTTTGGTACGGATATGATCTACTTTAGAACTATAATACGCTAATGTTGCCAGCAAGTGTTGCACTTCCATCATCTGATCGATATTACTAGAATGTTCATTCACCAAAGACATAAGTTGATTAATTGATGATAATTGTTTACGAAGTTCGGAAAAAACTAATGCATTTTCATGTTGCAAAAACTCAATTCTCTTATTCTGATAATTAATTTTAAGATCATTTGAAATTCCTAAGCCTAAACTTGCAACAGATCCAAAGACGTTTAGCGCAGCAAAGATAAACGGGTTACGTCTTTCTAGGCTACTGTGCCACACAGTCCACATCAGCAGATCTCAAGCCAGACATTCTGCCTCGGCAGTTTTATTTTGCAAGTCGTATGATACATTTCCGCAAAAATCTCTGGATTAAAGGGAAAATGACGTTGATGTAACTGGTTCAGTGATTCAGCAAACCTCGACTAGTCGCTCTTTAGGTTAATGACGTCATCCTCTGGCAGGAAAATCGCTTGCAAATCAACTTCTATTACTATATTGCTTGCTGTAATGAAAACGTCCTCTGTTCTTTCAATAATTGTGCCATGCGAAAAATTTATATTTTTTGTTTTAGCACTCTTCCCACACAACAAAGATGTCTGAATGAACAGTACCACTCCTAACAATATAAGCTTCATGTTTCAAACCTGCAATGAGTGAAATACATGTAATTACTCATATTTTTTTAAAATTGTTTTTTTACATACAAATATTATATATACATAATTTATTATACAAGATTCATAGATAAAAAAATTTCCCCCTCTTCCTTTCTACCCTTCTCTTAACTGCGGATATGTGCTCATCAGTGGGTTGGGATACGTTTTGAACTTTAAATCTATTGGCCGTTAGTATTTCTAGAATGTGGAAATGGGCCTTCAAACTTAGGTGTCAGTTTTGTAATTCAATCCCTTGCGTACATATACTTGTATGTATAATCCTTGTCACACCCACGGTATATGTTTTAGTTGGCTTAGCGATTTTATCATGATTTCTTTTCATTATGATTTGTGATTCTTCTAAATTCTTACGAAGTATATTATATCGACTTATACTTGCATCCATAACATCCTTTTAGGGGATTTGATAAATGGGTTGTAGACATAAATACATGGAAAGGTGTTCTAGCTGGGGTACCGTACAGTGGCCCGTGCGGCGACATTTTAATAGATACATGATATGAGTGATTAAGTGTACATAGGACTGCAGGTATGGCAGTAGTTACCCAGTTGGGGTCCAATCCCCGAGCGTAACTCTTAATATGTTTAAAACCTTTCTATTTGCTCTTTCCACTAGCCCATTAAACTCTGGGTGGCAAATCATGATATTGATTTTCTTTATGCAAAGGAATTCACACAATGAGTTAAGGAAATGATTATTGAATTCTCCACCCGAGTCAGAGATTATCATTTGTGGAATTCCATGTTTACAATATATAGCACTCGTAAAACTTCCTAGCGCATTCGATTGCGGTTTTAGTTCTTAGCAATATCAGTTCTGTATATCGAGTCAAGGCATCTATAATTACTAAGAGGTGCTTATTTCCTCTGTCTGACTCGTAAAAACGCGGGATAAGCCCCTAAGGCTGACAGGTGTCTTCGTGCGCCCTTTGTTTTCCTGCAAGTGGGACAATTAGCTATGTGTTTTTTTTATATCTGTAAGCATTGTATGCCAATAAAATAATGATCTGGCTTTCTGTGACATGATAGAGAACCCTGGATGACCATGTAATGGATTGGAATGCAACCAGTTTAAGACAGTTGGTATAAGTGAGATTGGTACTACTACCTGGTCGTTAGTCCATCTGTGGGGTGTTGCGGGTTTTCCTTGTCACGGATCTACCACAGAATATTGATTCCTTGATTATATAATTCTGCTGCGTATACTTTATATATTCCTTTTTCCTTAGGACTTCCGTTCAAAGCATCTATTATTTTTTCTAATTGCTGATCTTTTCTTTGTTCAGTCTGTATTAGTTCAGCGCTCCAACCCAGGTCTTCCTGTTCAGATACAGTTTTAACAATAGGCCACGGATGTGGTATATCTACTAATTCAACTAATGCTCCGTATAAGATGACGCAGGGTTGCGTGATAAGGCGTCAGCAATGATATTTGCTTTCCCAGGTAGATATCCGATCCCTACACCAAAGTCTTGAATGATCAGATGCCACCGAGTTCTTTTGGGACTGTGACTAAAGCCTTTAAAGAAGTCGGTAAGGGGCTTGTGGTCAGTAAGAACCTTGACGGGATAACCGTATACTATGAACTTAAAATGCACTAGCGAGTTAACAATAGCTAGCCCTTCCTTATCTATTACTGTATATTTACTTTCGGAAGTTTTCAGTTTACGTGAATAAAAAGCTATAGGGAAAAACTGTTTGTCATATTGCTGAAGCAATACCCCACCTACTCCTAGGTCTGAGGCGTCTGTTGAAATAAAGAATTCCTTACCGAAGTCAGGAAATTTTAATATAGGAGAACTACACAATTCATCTTTCAAGGTATCAATGCCTGTTGATGCTTTCAGAACCATATGAAATCTACGCCCTTCTTCGTAAGATCGGTTAGAGGAGCGGCTATTATTGAGTAATTGCGTATAAACCTACGGTAGCAGCCACTACAGCCTAAAAACGTGCTGTATCCCCTTGACGTTAGTAGGTATCGGAAAGTTACGGATAGCCGACACCTTATTGTGGACTACTTTAAGACCTTGACTAGACACTGTAAAACCTAAATAGACTAGTTCTGTTTTGAAAAATTCACACTTACTTATCTTTACCCTTAAATTATGCTGCCTTAGTCTCTGTAGCACTAGCTCCAGTTTACGTAGATGTTCTTCTAAGGTATTGGAAAAGATTACAAGGTCGTCCATATAGGTATGTAGGATATCCCCCTAACAAGTCTCCAAACACTATGTTAATCATTCTAGTGAATGTTATTAGGGCGCAACGTAAACCAAAAGGCATACGTAAAAATTCATAATGTCCCGGCTGTGCTGAAGGCGGTGTATGGGATACATCTCTTCTTTCTAAATGGTATCTGGTGAAAGCTTTATGTAAGTCCAAACTGGTAAAATATTTGTTCTAACCTTACAAAGATAAAATATCGTCAGTACATGGCATTGGGAATCGATCAGAGATCGTTTCCTCATTTAAGCGACGGATATCTACGCCAGGTTCGATCTTTTTCGGTACGACTATTAACTGAAAATTATAAGGGCTGTTCGATTTCCTAATGTACGACTATTAACCTTGAAATTATAAGGGCTTGTGCGTTTCCAAATGACTCCTTCTTCTAGCATTTTACCTACTTCATCATTTATCTCATTCTGGAATTTCATAGGGAGTCGGTAGGAAGGTACATAGATAACTTTATGCCTGTCTTTTAACCTTATTTGGTGTTCTATGATATCTGTTTTTCCTAAGGATCCCTCGGTAGTGGAGAAAGCATCATGATATTCAGTTAAAAGATCAAGAAATTTCAGCTGAATTTCTTCTTCTTGAATGTCTTTATTGATTTTACTTTTAATAGATTGCAAAAGGGATTCATCCGCAGCTGATTGAGCATGATTGATCTCAGCGACGGTAAGAATGCGATTTTTGTTTTATAAAACTTCCACGATCCGGATGGTGGTTTTGATTTTTATTGGTGGATTATTAAAGTGGTTTATTTCAATGCTTTACATACTTCAATGTTACATTGTTGTTGTGAGCCGACTGTGTATATGGTTTGTGTTACGGACAATCCGTTAGTTTTTCAGAGTGTCGGAAAGGATTAACATTTCAGATCCCGGCAAAGTTTTCTTTACTTGCACTAATATATTCGAAGTTACGTTCGGCTCGAGAGTTTGCGTGCAAGCTGCTATTACGGGTGTGCAAGAATTCTGTTGGGTCACTTGAATTATTTCTGATTCATGAGACAAGTGATTGGTTCCTCAACGTACGTTACTGTTTGGTTGTTTGTCTCTTTTTTTTGTCCAAACTGATTTTAAGGTGTTAGAAACAGACTTATAGAATTCTCCTTTGATATACACGCCATGTGAGTTTCGAATGCCTATAGACGGGTATCCTATAATTACAGCTTGGATACATATCAATGTTTTGTACAACGATAAAGGTATCGGTAAACGTGCACTTACTGACCTTGTACTGAATATGAGTTACTTCTACCACATTTAATTCATTATTTCCAATACCCGAGAGCCTCATTCCAAACTTCTCTTTAGGGAAGTTCGAAAACAACAAGTGGTGAGTCCGCAGATCCATGATATTACGTGGACTACCAAAATAAAGAAACAGTTTTGAAGGATCGGTTGCTCTTAAATTTACTGCGTGTAATATGGGTTGTAATACATTTTGGCTAATGATAGCGTGTATTTGTTGAAAATCTACGGGGACCTGCACTGATTTTTTGGATTCGGTCGTCTGGTTCATAGGAAAATCGATTGTCTCACAATGATCTTGTAAATGATTAAATTGTTTATTTAATACAAAAGATGATACGAATGACCCAACATCATTCTCTCCCCCGCTGGAGTTGATTACGTGGTATTTGCTTTGCTTTGTACACTCGGGAAAATTCGCCTGACCCTGTGAGTTTTGGTTAGACAGCCCAGGAACAGAGTCACTTGAAGCACGATTTGTTTGTTTATGATGTTGAACAGCGTTGCTGTTTGTCTGCTTCTTCTTATAGTACTGAGGATTCTTCTTATTATCATTGGCAACGGTTTGCGTGTTTCTAGGATTCTGCTGTTGATTACGTGAAAAGCAATGATTATATGAATGAGTGGAGCTGTTATAAAGTGAACAATAACGCGTCCTACAGTCTGAAATCATGTGTCCTGGCCTCTTACAATTGTAACAATTCATCCCTGCTGCTGATTGATTATTATTAGCTATGTTTACTTGTTATGGCTTACTTTAATTTTTGCAAAAACTTGGGTAAGCAAGGGATCGAGGTCAGTGCACTTAGACATGTGTTTTTTGTTCTGTTTATACACATCTAGTTCCGTACTGTAGGGCGTTAGCTTTTTGTCAAAACACTGTACTAAAGCTTCGGGCAACATAACTGTCATGCACGTTAAATATGTCAGCCGTAGGAAATCTTTCACGGCGATATTACCCCTTGTAACCCAAGTGGAGTTACATAAACTATCTTGATATTCATTTAGCCGGTCAGCAATTACTGCCGCCCGTTCTACAGCATTAAGCTGAGTCATAGAGGCTTGATTAAGGATGTTCCTCAAAGCTAAGACCACATGTAAAGCTTCTTCACTGCTATATATAGCACGTAACCTAATTTTGAAATCATCCCATGTAACCGCCTCTTGGAAAAAGACTCCTCTAAGGTAAGAACCTGCATCTCCTTTAGCAAAGGCTATGAAACTTTTAGCTTCCTGTAATTGTACAACTGGGTCTGTGATGCATTTTGCATTTAAATGAGCATCTATTGACGAGATCCAAGACTCGACATTCTGAGGCAAGAACCCATTGACCCGACCTTGAAAAGGAACAATTGCAGAGCACACTTACTGACGTAACAACGGGATTGGGTACCGGGTTGCGGTCGAGCCGACAGCAGCTGTGGTTGCCATAATGACTTTAGTTTTTTTCTAATCACCACGATTCCTTGCGATCCTATCAAAATATCTATATGAATACACTCGTCCACTGTGTAAACGCATATGCAATATAAAATAAAAAATGTGTTGCAGATAATAACAGTCCCCCAAGATGATAAGATTAAAGACAGATAATATGATAAAGATATTTCCGGAGAACTTCTTGAAGAAAGAAAAATTAGCAACAAAGATAAAAAAAAATCTGCAGGCGAGAATTCGTAGTTGAAGATAGATTCTGCAATGAAGGAAGATCAAGATTTACGTATAACTCACGCCCAGGAAATAAGGTTTTTTTGGACGATCGCCTCGTGTATGGATAGCACTTCGCTGACACACACCTGAATGAATTAAGAATGTACTTAGCCTCGGTATATGAATGAAGATGTAGTGTTGTGATGACGTCAGCCTCTCTCGCTCGTCTGCTCCGCGGTTTGACCAATATTTTCGCCTCGACTTCTGCTCGTGCGTTGTTTATTTGTTGAATGATTCGCTTCCCATTGAAGATCCGATGCTGCAAACACGTCCGGTTTGATTCTCGAAGATATGTGATGAAGGTCGTTCTCTAAACGTTGATTTAGCTGTTTGAATGCGTCTCGATGAAGGACATTTCTTAGTGTTAGTAGGATGTTTACAGTTACCTATGTTGATTGAAGATCCTGCTTCCTCTGTTTACTTCTGATTAGTTACATTCTCGATGATTCCGTTTGCTTCAGTTGACGTAGAGACGTCCTTCTGCCACCATTTATAAAGGTTGCGCCTTTGTATAGGAAGGCGACCCGTTGAGTGTTATTATCTTGCGACTGTTGTTGCAAGCATTGTGGTTCCACTTCTCGTTCTTGTCTGAGTGACATCAATGTAGATTTGAGTTTCTTCTTCAGTATAGGGGAGATGACTCAAAACTCCTTGAGTTAACTTCAACAACTTTATTACAAACTCCATCACAGGAGTATAGGAAGAGTTAGTCGTAATGACTGCTCTGTTGGAGGAGAAGTACTGAACTGGTATACAGAGTCTTTCACATTGATAGCTGATAATAGCTATCTCAGCATATACAGAATACTAACATGTGACTCAGAAGTCACGTGTTTCCTCTACAGGTGATAGGTCACCAGCTTCTCATAGGAAGGCGCTGTGACCTGTATACAAGATATAATAATGTTGACACAGGCATGTGCAAAACCAGGCCACTGCAAGCATCGCATGGCATGGTCTAGTTTATGTCCTGTTATTGAACATTTATCACGCTCCTATCTCGCCTGTGACCACTTGGGTCATGGGCTTATTTACAGATATGGAAAATATCCGTTATTTTAATGTATTCATTACATTTGCAGTATTTTTCTTTCTGCTAAAAGACGTGCCAGTGATTCGGACAAATTTCTTGTAGTCTCAACTTCATTTAACATGTTCACCAGTCCTTCAACTTTGCTATGCAATTCCTCGAGTTCCAGTCTGGCTGAACCCAGGCTCTCGAATTCGATGCATATTGTTACTTTGTCAGATGACAACCATACTAGGTGGTCTTCCTCAATAAGCACTCCCCCGGACCCATACGTACTTTCGTCTTCGCGAACGCCATCAACCCCAGGGCGATGATTAAGCAATATTTCAGCATCTGACAAAACAAGGAAAAAAAAGGGAAAAAAAAAACCTGTCCATTATCGGATTCTCTAGGATGACATTTACATCAAGTAACAATAAAAATGAAAATAATCGACCTTCCCCATTACAATCACACCCAAGAGAGGAAAAACATATATAAATTTCAACATTTTCCTCAAAAATGCAATATGTAACCATTACGGAATTTACTTCCACAACAATCTCGTCGACTGGAAACAACCGGAAACAACCCTTTTACTAAGTACATCTCCGAAAATAGTACAAATCTCCGAGTAATCAACTCCAAAGGAAAAAATCAACAACCGGACTCATCATAGTATTATCAGCAAAAATCCACTTGTGAACACCTCAGGTGGTTCGAACCGCACTATAGATTTTGTCTAGTCAGACTTGCAACACCAGAGACCATTATTCTCCAAATATTTTATACTAACACCATATAGCCACAACACCAAAAGAAATTCAGCCCCAAATCTCATACACACGTAAATTATCACATTTTTATCATGTTTCTCAGCTAAAACAAAAATTCTCCATATTTCCAAACAACTTTCCACGTAAAATATTAACCTCCTAAACTTACGCCAAAACGCCGCTGTTTGTGCAAAATAAAAAATGGTAGAAGAAGATGAAATTGAGAAAAAAAACGTTAAAACATTTCACCACCAAATTGCAAAAACCAGACAACAAGAAAAAAAGAAAAGAAAAAAAATGCAATTGCACCACAATATATTAATCACCACAACCAATTCTTTTCAATTTTGAGATATGTGTTAACCTTGACTGACCTGTTTTTTCCTCTAAGACTACAAAACTGTTTCCAATTTTGTCCTCAATGACTTTAAAAGGACCTTCAAACTTCGGGCCTAATTTGTAGTTCAGCTTGTTTCTCACGTTAATTTTTAAAAATAGCTTGTCTCCAACATTTATCTTGGGATCAGATGTTTTACTATTACTTTTCTGTACTATCTCTCTGGTTGTGGATTCGAGATTACGGCTGCGACAAGCATGTCTCTCTCTCGCTGTGGATACCAACGCCTCGATTGTATCCTTCCCATGATGAGGTATAGTTAGCAAATCAAATGTGCCTCGTGCTGGGCAACCAAACAAAGCTTCAAATGGAAACATTTTAATGGAATCACTAACCATAGTGTTAATACTATGTCTAACAACATCAATATATTTGTCCCAATTCTTATCATTACCACCTACAGTTTTCCTGAAACCCTCGAGCACTTTCCTGTTCGCTCGTTCACACAACCCATTAGCCTCAGGTCTGTATGGAATAATTGTTACTCTCTGTATCCCCATGACTTCCATTAAACATTCCAAAGTTTGGTTCACAGATTCTTTACCATTGTCGGTCAATAGAGCTTCGGGTGAGCCATATCTACAAATGACGCCATTGAAAAAAGCCACAGCTACTTCTTCAGCCATTTTATGCTTAAGTGGGAAAATTTCTACTATCCTTGTAAGTTCATCTATTATCACTAACAAGTACTTGTTCGCATATCTAAACTCACAAAAATTTCCCAGGATATCCATATGTATTCTCTGAAAAGGTCTACTCGTTATAGGATACGATCCTAATTTGCAGGAAGTTATCCTTGCAGGCTTGCATGCATGGCACACTGTACAATTTTTCACAAAATTTTCCACATCTTTCCCCATGTTTTTCCAAATGTATTTAGCATGAACCTCTTCATACGTTTTTTCTATTCACTGAACCTGCAATAAACTATATCCAAAACCACTGGTGTTAGGACTTTCGGAATCACGATCTGTGTCGTATCTCCTTTATTTTCCTAACCAATAGATTAACTTCTAACTCCAAACCCGAGAAAGGCAACTTATAACGTTTCCTGACTAATTCCTCTCTAAGAAACGCTTTTGCATCTGCTAGAATCTCGTCTTCATCTTGCCTTTGCTCTATGAGAGATGTATCCCATTGTGTAGACCACGCTAGTGACTTGCGCAACTTGGAATTCTTCCGTGTCATGAAAACTTCTACTAAGAGCATCTGTAACCTCATTAAATTTGGCCTCTATACATTTGAGCGTCCCATCAAAATCTCAGATAGTTAAAAACCATCGAGCTCTTTTGAATGACAAATCGGGTTTATTAAAAAGATCTAATAATGGCTTGAGATCTGTAAGAACTATTTATTCCCCATCAGTAACATTTTTCAAATGAACCAAGCTCGACACTATTGCAAATGCTTCTTTACCTATGGTAGCCATTGATCTCTCGTTGCTGCCCTTTGTCCTGGACTTCCTGCTATAAAAGGCTATGGGATGGAATTTCCCATCAAACTTTTGCATAAGGCAAGCACCTATACTTTCCTGGCTGGCATCGGTCTCTAATGTAAAAGGTTTTCTAAAATCTGGAAACTTCAAAACAGGGATTCATTAGCGCGTCCTTGAGCTTTTGAAAACTCTCCGCCTAGGGTTCCTTCCATTGAAATTGAATGTCTTCCCACAATACATCAGTTAGGGGAGCTGCTATTTTAGAGAACCCTTTCACAAACCTCCTGAAGAAACCTGCGATATCCAGGAATGACCTAATCTCTTTCTTTGATCTGGGGGTGCGAAAATTTGCTATTGCTTTGACTTTATCGTCATTTACTCTAACCCCTTCCTAAATATGTGATTTGCTTTTTCAAGAACGTACACTTAGCTAGCTTAATTTTCAACCCCGCTAATCTAAGCCTCGTAAGTACTTCTGTAAGCACTTCCAGGTGTTGCGCGATCATGTCTGTTGTGACCAATATGCCATTCCATACACAAAAACATTTTATCCAACAACCCATGCAAAACTGTGTTTACCAACCTGGTAAAAGTCATCGGACTGCCCGATAAACCGAAAGGCATTCGCGTAAATTCATAGTGTCCCTTGTGCCCACTGAAAAGCTGTATACTTCCTTGCTACTTTCACTCAGGGGGACCTGCAAAAAACCCTGCGCCAAATCAATTGAGTTATAAATATTATGTCCCCTGATTTCAACAAAAAGATCTGGTATGCCCGCAACTGGATAGCGGTCAGGGATTGTCTTTTCATTTAAACATCTAAAATTGACGCATATATGGACAGAAACCGTCCTTCTTAGGCACCGCTAACAAGGGAAAGTTGTAAGGAGACACGCTAGGTCTAATGATTCCTTCTTCCTCCCATCTATTGACCTCTTTCTCTACCTGTTCTCTGATTTTGAAAGGTATGTGGTATGCAGGAATATAAATAGGTTTTGTGCCACTCTGAAAATTTACGTTATGCTCTAACACATTAGTCAACCTCAATTTATTACCTTGTAGGCTACCCTATCCCCAAATTCTGCCAAGAGCTCGCTTATCGCTTCAACATGCTCACTATAATCCACATTAGCTAAATGTTCTCTAAATGTTTGTTTCCTCGATTGCATTTCTGCCTCTGAAAACTCAGGTTTCCCCTCTACGATAGCCACTGAACCACTATCACAGCTCCAGTCTTGGAAATCCAATATATATGTATTCCTTTGGTATCCCTAATTGTATCCATTACAGTTTAGTAAATTCTAAACCAAGTTAATCCCATTCCATTGGATACACTGTTCACCGATGCCGTGCTAATAACCCCTCTAAGCCTTTTGCTATTTTAAATAACACACGCCTCCGTAGGTTTTCTCACTTCCCTCAATTTGACTTTTACCATGGTCTTTGAACCAGGCATTAACACAATATCCTCCGATAAAAAACCTCTATATTTGTGGTTAGTATCTCCCCTTTCCACCACCCCATACACATTACCACCCTTAGTATCATCACCAGCATTGTTAGTATCAGAAATAGCATCAATATTAGTATCAGTATCCCCATCCATGATATCATCATCACAGTTGTTATCACCGTGAACTGATAGAATCCCCTGCAATCATCTCCCATATCACCAATGTGGGTTTTCATATTACCACTCTCCATAACTCTCGTATCACCACCATTAGTATCACCGAACACATCTCCTTTTTTCAATAATCTCCATGTCCTCCGTTCTAATCACGTCCTCATAAGGAAGAAAAACACCAGGTATTCAGACTTTTATCCCATTAATACCCACATGGATCAAAATCTTGTGTCTCCTACATGCAGGATGACCCAGCAAAAGTCTATTGCCTAACGCAATCCCTTTCATTACCAAAAATGGTTCTGTTAGTACTCTGTCACTGAGAGTAAACTGTATTTGAACACAACCCAGGGTATTTAATCTATGGGCTTGCACATCACACACCGTCTCCGTTGAGGGTTGCAAAAGGTAATGGGTGAACATGGATTGATACAAATTATAGCCCATTAAATCTATAGATGCACCTGTGTCTATAAAGATTGGGATATCCACATCCCCTACTGTTCCATAAACTATGGGCCTGGGCTCTGGGGCATCCGCCACAAGACCACAATGGCACATACTAATCACCTGTACCCTTTTTGTTGATCGGCGTTCCAAAAATTTCGCCGATCCCTTTGCCCTCTGGTTTGACCTGCCTGGGAAGTCATCACATTATAACTCCCAGAACTCTGAGGTGTAGGCCCTCGCATCTCTCTGTATCTGAGACGGACAAGATTGCCAATAGTGATCCGCACTCTTACACATTCCACAATATTTAGCTCTACACATATTCTTTGCATGCCCTGGTTATTGCAGTTGAAAACAGCGCAACTGCTGTTGCCTTTGATCGATCAATCTTTTGTTATATTCAACTTTTGCACACAGACGGGGAGAAGAAAATTCTGTGTCTCTTTGCACCCTATTCCTCGGGCCTGTCCCATTAAAAATTGTACTATCTACAGTGGGACATTTAGATATGTTTCTCAATTTGGGCATAAAGTAATTCTTCGTCTGAAGTAGTTTCATCTTTTCATGAAAGCTATTCACTATTGCATCTGGCACAGTCGTGCAAAGAGCATAGAAAAATAGAGTCGAGTGAGACACTACCACCTGTAAACCATTTAGATGTTTTGGGGTTTAAATTAATCCTACCCAATCTGCCATTGAGTCAAAAATTTTTGAACTATGTTCTACAAGGCTATTTGTGCCCTTCTGTATTTTATATAGACCCCTGAGGTCCCTCACCATATCTCTGTGTCTTTTGATCCATAAGCTGCTTTTAAAAATGCTTGCAAATCAGTCCAGGTACGACATTTTGCAAATTGGAAACTTCTGCATCGATGAGAGAGGTCACCTTTATTGAAATCTAGCAAAGCTTTCACCTCTCTAAATGCCTCTATATCATCCGTTATGTTTTTTGCGCTTAAATAATTATTCACACCTTCAATAAAGATTTGCACTGGCTGTGAAAGCACCCCATTTACTATTTCCCTG
Organism: Macrobrachium nipponense; assembly: GCF_015104395.2. Taxonomy (NCBI): domain Eukaryota; kingdom Metazoa; phylum Arthropoda; class Malacostraca; order Decapoda; family Palaemonidae; genus Macrobrachium; species Macrobrachium nipponense. Next base: position 92,090,543 of record NC_087209.1, on the reverse strand, counting down.
AATGGGCACGCCTGCACTAACATTTGTGACATGATGTAGCAAAGTTGTAGTACTCTTTGCATCCGCCATTTTCCTCTCATTACGGAAGCTTTGTTTTCTATAAAATTCCCCGACCTCAATAACATTAATGTATTTATATACACACAAAATTCCAATCCAGAAAAATTATTGCAAACTTCCCCATTAAAAGATAACAATAAAGCAAACATGCACCGCACCCAGCAAACATCCCACAACAGCTGTTCGCAGAACAAGGTCACACGAAAATAAAATTTAAAAAAAAACAGGGAGGGAATAAAAAAAGTGCAAAGCGCTTTGCTCAGTGGATCAGGCCAACAACCAACTTCCCTCCATCACTCAGACTCAAGCACTCAAATTCTCTTCTCTCTCTCTCTCGCTCTCTCTCTCGTCTCTCTCTCTCTCTCTCTCTCCCAGGGCGTGACTCACAACAACCCAAAAACCTCGCTCATATTATCACAAAAACCCCCAATGTCCGTCGATTTCGAGAGACATCAAATAAAAACACCTTTTGAGCAAATTCATCACAAATAAAAAGAGAACAGAAATAAAATAAAAAAAAAACATAGAAGGAAAACAAAGAGAAAGACAATGTAATTACACACATCTTCATATGACTGGAACCCAAACTCATATACGCATCGCACATGTGCATAGCCTATTCACCACACTCACGAAACACTTTAATATGCCACAAATTAAACTTTTTTCCCTCACAATATCAAGCCATAAGTTTTCATGAATCACTGCCGGCTAAAATTACCTAAGAAGCAGAGACACCCAACGCTTCGAACGCCAAACCATTGAATCAGCAAAAAGACCCGCGAATTGCCTGTGACATAATTATAACCCCTTTTCCTACCAACCAAAATATGTCTAACAAGTCACCAGTCTATTCGTTAGTATACCTACAGCCCTATAAAATATATAAAAAGCTTTTTAAACGCTTCTACCAATAGCTATAACCACCCCCCACCCCTAACAAAACTACACAAATGACAACCCTTACCTGCAAACATTGTCAACTAAGCTAATAAGCTCACATTAATACAAAATATGCTATTTATTACCCAAAACAGATGAACATAAAATAGAACAAAATGATTAATAAGTCATGGTTAAAAAAACCCAAGTCTCCCCCACAAGAACTATAAATTATCATTCCACTCTCCTGGATTAGTCTAAGTAATCACTCCAAGTCTCAAATTGTCAACTGCTACATTTTAATAGTCATTTTTAGAGAATCCCGTTTCTAGAACCATGATATGGGACCCGTCTGTAACAAGAGATATATTCATTATGTTCCCTACTATACAATGTTAAATATTTGTATGCACTTCACACCTCTCTCTTTTCAAAGGCAACAGTTTCTAAGTCATTTAAATATGTGCCGTACCTTTTGAGATGGGCTTTTCCTCACACCTGGTGTCCTCTTGACCGTCTTTCTTCTTATCTCAAAGGAATGTGTCTTTCCCTTAAGTGCCTCGAGTGGCCGGACCTGTTATGCACGTACAACGAATGTAAATATCTACCACACCCAAAATCACCCGTGGCAACAGTCCGAACAGTCACCAACCCAAAATGCACACACATCAGATTCCTTCGTCCTAGGAAGGCTATCTCTAGGCAAGCCCTGTCTCCAAGCTAGGGCAGCTCATACATCATGTAATTCACTAACACATCAATTCATACCTATAAAAAATGTAAAAAAGAAAATACTAAAAGTACTTACTGTTGTGTACTGCTGTCCACGGGTGCCAAAGATAAAAGAGGGTTTTGCAATACAGATTTGTCTCTCTTGCAAAAAGTTCTCAAGATTAGCCAGTGAAACTGATTGCTGTTGTAATGAGACATTAATCAAGACATTAGTTAATTATGCAATCCTGGCCAAAGGTCGCCATTTGTTATGTGCATCGTGATACAATGACTACAATTTTCTTTATAAATTAACTGACATCTGACAAGATTGGGTGCCATGCAGGTAACAACAGAAAACATAGAAAAATGTATTCTTATTGAAGGATTTAAGGGAAATGCAATGTTACACTTAATTTAGTTATTATTACATAAATCAGAAGAAAATTATTAACTTGATACCACTAAGGTTACGTTAGCTCACAAATCAAATAGTGCCACTATGCAAAACCGGAGAATGTCAAACCTTCTATGAGAAAAGAATAGATTGCATGAAATGATTATTGCAACTATAACAAATCATTAAAAAATCGATAACAGCAGGTGTTCAATCTTCCACCCTGGGACTTAAAACTGATAACAGTATGAACACCTTGGCACCATGGAACACAGGTGACGTAGACAACGTCTACAGTCTCCTATTCTACAAATTAAGGATGCACTATAATGCTTGATTTGAAATGCTGCTAATGTGACTGGGACTTGCTTAAGGCAGAGAGGGTAAATAATCTTAACACTGTTATAATAGTAGAAAAATGATGAATTGAACCCACTTATAGGCCTATCCACACGAACCGGGCCATGATTGGTGGACCTCCCCTCTAACGGGGTGCACACTTGTGATCGGGCAAATACCGTTCAAAATGCCCGATGGGTCTTGTAGCAAAGTCACCTTGGTGGTGCCCGATGGCTTGAGCTTAGACCCTGGCAGACATACGTTAACCATATACATTTCTTTTACTGAGCCATTCTTTTGCACTCATATTCTCTTCGTTTTCTTCTTTTTCATCACACACACAGCAATTATCATGCTACACCATATCTTCTTTGCGGTAGGCACCACGTTTATCGTACCACACTGAACACACTACTGGGACTATCGGGCACGCCCACCTCTCCATCACCTCACACATGTGGACAACATTCACAAGTAAGCTCGCCAGAATTTGCCTGTCAACCCCGGAGCACGCCAATCAGTGCTGCTCTTGTGGAAAGGCCTTAAGGTTGTGAGTCACAAATATTTTTCCATTTCACTTATTCTCTGAAGGAGATGCAATGGGGTTTAGTTTATATATGAGAGCAGGCCAAAATTAAGTAAGAGAATTGTGCATTGAAACAAATTCCAAATCCACTGTACCTTTGTCCTTGGACGATTACAGACTTAAAGTAGCAACAAACTGAGGTATGGACTCTGGGGAAAGATGCTTCGACCCCACACAAGATTACAGACTGTGGTGGGAATGTGCCAGGCAGAGACCCAGTCTGGACAGTGACATTACTTCAGTTCAAATGCTCTCACAGCAGTGGCTATTACCATCTTTTATTGAACTCTCCAATGTAAAAAATTTCAGTAGGTACTCAATTTCATTATGGAAAACAGACCAATCAGACGTATATTTAAATGCTCTGTGTACCAACGTAAAGACAGAGTTAGCTTTAAGCCATAAAAACACGAACTATAAAGATTATTTCCCAATCCAGTAAAAGTATTCTTGCGATATACACTAGTATTAAAACGTTGTTCACTCCTAGTAATTTTTACATCTAAGAAAGGCTATTGAATTGTTGTTTTCAGTTTCTATGGTAAATTCACGTTGGGATGAACAGTGTTGATTATATAATCAAGAAACTCGTACATTGCCAACTGTGATTAAACGTACCTTCTATAAAATGCTGGTTTAAAATTATCAGGGCAACTATTTAAGAAATTTTCCTCAAGATGACACATAAAAAAGTTAGCAAATAAAGATCCTAACGGTGATCCCATAGCAACTTTATTAAGATCAATGTCTATAGTTCTTTTAATTGGAACGTTAGTGAATAACGATTTCGATGTCAAAACTAGTCATAACTAGTTCACCATATTGTTGAATTATTGATTGTTGAAATTCAAAACCATTTTTTAAAATATATTGTGAGTTTGAGAAATCAGTCAGTAATTGTGCTACAAATTTGGATATCTTAAACGAAGGGCTGTTATAAGCTGACATGATAGGTCTTAAAGGTGTACCTTCCTTATGAATTTTTGGCAAGCCATAGAGAATACTGAAAGAGGAGCCGGTGGTAACTAGTAGTTCCTGGTTAAATATCACTAATAATTACCTTCTTGGTTTAATTTTCTTAGAAAGCTTTCGGAGAGTACATTCTTTCCCTGTTCCAGAAAGGGGAAGGACAAAGCATTGCTAAATGACTTCATGGGTCGGTTATCTATATACTGCGTATCTAATTCTGTTATCTTTTGAACGACATAATAAATTGTCTAAGAAAGGTAACCTGTTATTATTCTCATTTTCTACTTTAAATTTGATACACTGGTGTAAATTATTCAGTTGACTTAGTACATCTTCAATAGTAATAATCTGAAATCAGATTTTATTACTATTGAAGATGTACTAAGTCAACTGAATAATTTACACCAGTGTATCAAATTTAAAGTAGAAAATGAGAATAATAACAGGTTACCTTTCTTAGACAATTTATTATGTCGTTCAAAAGATAACAGAATTAGATACGCAGTTTATATAGAAAACCGAACCAATGCAGTCATTTATCAATATTTTGTATTCCCCTTTCTGGAAGAGGGAAAGAATGTACTCTCGAAAGCATAAATAAAAACTTTAAAAATTTTTCCAAATTTCGGTGAGCTTCCTGCCTGTGTGCGGGTATATATGATGTACATGTGTGAATGGATGAATAAGTGAAATATAAAAACAACTTGGTGTATTTGGACAATGTTAATCATTTGATAGACTTAACTGTTTCAAAATGTATTTTCGAATACTACCCCCCAGTTCTTCATAAAAGAGTCAGCACCAGTAAGAGAGAGAGAGAGAGAGACGGGGGGGGGGAGGGGGCGGAGGACAAAACGTTGCAGCATGAAAATAGCGCAATACAATGTGATCAATCTTCACTGGTTGCTCACGTTGGTCAGAAATTCAAATCTGCGACCAATGAGATAAAACCTAGAATTATCAAATATCGTGGTCATGATAATCTTCAGCTATTAGATAAGAACTTGTACTGAGGAAATCTGTTCTAAGTTATTCCCAAAATCTATTTCAAGATTTTCCGAAATCTATTCCAAGAGTCTTCTTGAACCTCTCTTTGTTAAGTGAAATCGACAAAGCAC